>NW_026712409.1:15059037-15347193 GCF_030504385.1 Musca domestica | reverse complement strand
ACTTTTTGACCTGGGGTCAATGACCTCTTGACCTGGGGTCAATGACCTCTTGACCTGGGGTCAATGACCTCTTGACCTGGGGTCAATGACCTCTTGACCTGGGGTCAATGACCTTTTCTCTCTCTCCCTTCCTCTCTCTCCTCCCTTCCTCTCTCTCTTCCTTCCTTCTCTTCCTCTCTCTTCCTCTTCCTCTCTCTCCCTCTTCATCTCTCTCTCTCCCTCTTCCTCTCTCTCTCTCTCTCACTCTCTCCCTCTTCCTCTCTCTCCCTCTTCCTCTCTCTCTCCCTCTCCCTCTCCATCTCTCTCCTCCTCTTCCTCTCTCTCCTTTTCTCTCTCCCTCTCCATCTCCCTCTTCCTCTTCTTCTCTCTCTCTCTTTTCCTCTCCTTGACTCCTTGACCTGGGGTAAATGACCTCTTGACCTGGGGTCAATGACCTCTTGACCTGGGGTCAATGACCTCTTGACCTGGGGTCAATGACCTCTTGACCTGGGGTCAATGACCTCTTGACCTGGGGTCAATGACCTCTTGACCTGGGGTCAATGACCTCTTGACCTGGGGTCAATGACCTCTTGACCTGGGGTCAATGACCTCTTGACCTGGGGTCAATGACCTCTTGACCTGGGGTCAATGACCTCTTGACCTGGGGTCAATGGCCTCTTGACCTGGGGTCAATGACCCCTTGACCTGGGGTCAATGACCTCTTGACCTGGGGTCAATGACCTTTTCTCTCTCTCCCCCTTCGTCCCCCTTCATCTCTCCCTTCCTCTCACCCTCTATCATTCTTCCTATCTCTCTTCCTCTCCTTGACTCCTTGACCTGGGGACATTGACCTTTCCTCTCCCTCTCTTCATCTCTCTCTCTCTCTATTCCTCAGCCTCTTCCTCTCTATCTTCCTCTCCTTGACCTGGGGGCATTGACCCTTTCTCTTTTATACATAACACTTGACTCAAATAAAGACATTTCATTTCCATACAGAATCGAAAGAGAATCGAAAAATAAGTAACCGTAAATTCTATACGGGAGTAAATTTCGTACTATTGAAAAATAGGAATTGCTAAATGGCACCACTCGAATTGGCTGGACAGATAGAGTTGGGATTCTGGCTTATGATACCGGTTTCAACGTATGTATTGGTAAGGTACGAATATTACTCATTGGAAATTTTTAAAAATACGACGATTTGATATATGTTGGTTGTTTTTTTTTATATTCCCAATGTAATCGCAAGAAAAGGCTGCTCAGGAACTGAACTATGCACCAACAATATGTTTTCAACCACTACTGTTGTGACTTCTTCAAAGAATGTATGAAGTGGGGATTATGGTAAAAATGGGTGACCGTTTTAATTAAATTTTTGCAAATAAAGTATTCCTCTGATTTGAAAATTTTCATAAAGAAATAGCTGAAACTTCTTTACCTTTGGGGATTTTTTAAATAAAGAGGGGTTGAAGAGGAGGGGGAGAGAGGAAGAGGGAGAAAGAGGAAGAGAGGGGAAGAGAGAGAAAGAGGGGGAGAGGAAAAGAGGAGGAGGGGGAGAGAGGAAGAGGAAGAGGGAGAGAGAGAGAGGGAGAGAGAGAGGAAGAGGGAGAGTAAAAGGGAGATAGAGGAAGAGGGAGGGAGAGGTAGAGGGAGAGTAAGAGAGAGAGAGAGAGGATGAGGGAGAGAGAGAGAGAAAGAGGAAGAGAGAGAGAGAGGAAGAGGGAGATGGAGGGAGAGAGAGAGAGGAAGAGGGAGAGAGAGAGAGGAAGAGGGAGAGAGAGAGAGGAAGAGGAAGAGGGAAGGAGAGAAAGAGAGAGAGTAAGAGGGAGATAGAGGAAGAGGGAGGGAGAGGAAGAGAGAGAGTAAGAGGGAGAGAGAGGAAAAGTGGGAGAAAGGAAGAGGGGGAGAGAGCAAGAAGGGGAGAAAGGAAGGGGGGAGAGAGGAAGAGGGAGAGAGAGAAAGGAAGAGGGAGAGAGAGAGGAAGAGGGAGAGAGAGAGAGAGGAAGAGGGAGAGAGAGAGAGGAAGAGGGAGAGAGAGAGAGGAAGAGGGAGAGAGGGAAGAGGAAGAGAGAGGAAGAGAGAGAGAGGAAGAGAGAGATGGAGAGAGAGAGAGGAAGAGAGAGATGGAGAGAGAGGAAGAGGGAGAGAGAGAGAGATAGGAAGAGGGAGAGAGGAAGAGAGAGATGGAGAAGGAGAAGGAGAGAGAGAGAGAGAGGGAGAGAGAGGGAGGAAGAGGGAGAGAGAGAGAGGAAGAGGGAGAGAGAGAGAGGAAGAGGGAGAGAGAGAGAGAGAGAGGGATAGAGAAAAGGTCAATGACCCCAGGTCAAGAGGTCAATGACCCCAGGTCAAGAGGTCAATGACCCCAGGTCAAGAGGTCATTGACCCCCAGGTCAAGGGGTCATTGACCTTTCCTCTCTCTCTCTCTCCCTCTTCCTCTCTCTCTCCCTCTTCATCTCTCTCTCTCCCTCTTCATCTCTCTCTCCCTCTTCATCTATCTCTCTCTCTCCCTCTTCATCTCTCTCTCTCCCTCTTCATCTATCTCTCTCTCTCCCTCTTCATCTATCTCTCTCTCTCTCCCTCTTCATCTCTCTCTCTCCCTCTTCCTCTCTCCCCCCTTCCTTTCTCCCCTTCTTGCTCTCTCCCCCTCTTCCTCTCTCCCTCCCTTCCTCTCTCTCCCTCCCTTCCTCTCCTTGACTCCTTGACCTGGGGTCAATGACCTTTTCTCTCTCTCCCCCTTCGTCCCCCTTCCTCTCTCCCTCTAACATTCTTCCTATCTCTCTTCCTCTCCTTGACTCCTTGACCTGGGGTCAATGACCTTTTCTCTCTCTCCCCCTTCCTCTCTCTCTTCTTCTCTCTCTTCCTCTATCTTTCTATCTTCATCTCTCTCCCTCCCTTCCTCTCTCTCTTCCTTTCCTTGCACCTTGACCTGGGGTCAATGACCTCTTGACCTGGGGTCAATGACCTCTTGACCTGGGGTCAATGACCTCTTGACCTGGGGTCAATGACCTCTTGACCTGGGGACATTGACCTTTCCTCTCTCTCTCTATTCCTCAGCCTCTTCCTCTCTATCTTCCTCTCCTTGACCTGGGGTCAATGACCTTTTGACCTGGGGGCATTGACCCTTTCTATTTTATACATAACACTTGACTCAAATAAAGACATTGCATTTCCATACAGATTCAGCGATATTCGCCTGTCTTTTTAATATAGTGTATAGGTGGGCTGAGGTAGATAGATGGATAAAAGTTGGTATGATGACACTCAGATAGGGATATATTGACTCAAGTATTGTACAGCTTTAGGGGATTTATTGAGTAAAAAACTTTCGGGCGAAGAACGTTCACCTTTCCGAAGTAATAAGGATTTTAATTTAAATTTATTAGGGTTTAGCATTTGGGGGATTTAGTGAGTAAGAAATCTGTAGGCGAAGAATGTTCAAATTTCTCAAGTAATAAGGATTTTAATTTAAAATCGTAATTGTTCAGTCAGGCAAAACGAATGAAGTTAGACTCCTGAATATTAACATGAGGGTCACTAACGTAGAGCTGAAGTTGAAGATTCGTACTTTAAGGGTACAATACGATGATAAAGAGCTAGAATTTTGAGATTTTGCATGAGTGCCACTTATGGAGCAAAGAGATAGAATACTGCAGACGTAGCTTGAGTTCTGTAGTTAGTTTTTCGAGAATCGAAAAATAAGTAACTGTAACTTCTATACGGGAGTAAATTTCGTACTATTGAAAAATAGGAATTGCTAAATGGCAGCACTCGTTTTGGCTGGACAGATAGAGTTGGGATTCTGGCTTATGATACCGGTTTCAACGTATGTATTGGTAGGGTACGAATATTACTCATTGGAAATTTATTAAATACGACGATTTGGTATATGTTGGTTGTTTTTTTTTATATTCCCAATGTAATTGCTAGAAAAGGCTGCGCAGGAACTGAACTATGAACCAACAACATGTCTATCAGAGTAAAAAGTGTTAGGTTTTCAACCACTACTGTTGTGACTTCTTCAAAGATTGTATGAAGTGGGGATTGTGGTAAAAATGGGTGACCGTTTTAATAAAATTTTTGCAAATAAAGTATTCCTCTGATTTGAAAATTTTCATAAAGAAATAGCTGAAACTTCTTTACCTTTGGGGATTTTTTAAATAAAGAGGGGTTGAAGAGGAGGGGGAGAGAGGAAGAGGAAGAGAGGGGAAGAGAGGGAAAGAGGGGGAGAGAGGAAGAGGGAGAGAGAGGAATAGGGAGATAGAGGAAGAGGGAGGGAGGGGAAGAGAGAGAGTAAGAGGGAGATAGAAGAAGAGTGAGGGAGAGGAAGAGAGAGAGGAAGAGGGAGAGAGATGAAGAGGGAGAGAGAGAGGAAGAGGAAGAGAGAGATGGAGAGGGAGAGAGAGGAAAAGGGAGAGAGAGATGGAGAGGGAGAGAGAAAAGGTCAATGACCCCAGGTCAAGAGGTCAATGACCCCAGGTCAAGAGGTCATTGACCCCAGGTCAATCTCTCCCTCTTCCTCTCTCTCTCCCTCTTTCACTCTCCCTCTCTCTCTCTCTCTCTCCCTCTTCCTCTCTCTCTCTCTCTCTCCCTCTTCCTCTCTATCCCTCTTCCTCTCTCTCTCCCTCTTCCTCTCTCTCCCTCTTCCTGTCTCTCTCTCCCTCTCCCTCTTCCTCTCTCTCTCTCCCTCTTCCTTTCCCTCCCTCTCCCTCTCTCTAGCTCTCTCTCTCTCTCTCGCTCCCTTTCTCTCTCCCTCCCTAATTCTTCCTCTCTCTTTCTTCCTATCTCTCTTCCTCTCCTTGACACCTTGACCTGGGGTCAATGACCTCTTGACCTAGGGTCAATGACCTCTTGACCTGGGGTCAATGACCTCTTGACCTAGGGTCAATGACCTCTTGACCTGGGGTCAATGACCTCTTGACCTGGGGTCAATGACCTCTTGACCTGGGGTCGATGACCTCTTGACCTGGGGTCAATGACATCTTGACCTGGGGTCATTGACCTCTTGACCTGGGTCATTGACCTCTTGACCTGGGGTCATTGACCTTTTCTCTCTCTCTCTTCCTCTCTTTTTTCCTCTCTCTCTCCCTCTACCTATCTCTCTCTTTCTTCCTCTCCCCCTCTCTCTCTTCCTCTCTCTCTCTCCCTCTTCCTCCCTCTCCCTCATTCTTATTTTCCTCTCTCATTCTTCCTCTCTCTCCCTCTCTCTTTCTTCCTATTTCTCTTCCTCTCCTTGACCCCTTGACCTGGGGTCAATGGCCTCTTGACCTGAGGAGAATGACCTCTTGACCTGGGGTTATTGACCTTTTCTTTTTCTTTCTCTCTCTCCCTTCCTATCTCTTTCAGAGAGAGGGGAAGGGAGTGATAAGAAGGAGGAAGACTCTTCCTCCCTCTTTCTCTCCTTGACCCATTGACCTGAGGTCAATGACCTCTTGACCTTGGGTCAATGACCTCTTGACCAGGGGTCATTGACCTCTTGACCTGGGGTCATTGAACTATTCTCTCTCTTTTACTCTCTCGCTCTCCTGGCCATTGACCCCCTTGACCTGGGGTCAATGACCTCTTTACCTGGGGTCAATGACCTCTTGACCTGGAGTCATTGATTCCTTGACCTGTGGCCATTGACCTTTTCTCTCTCTCTTCGCTCTCTCTCTCTTCTTCTCTCGCCCTACCGTTTTCTCTCCCTCTCCCTCTTCCTCTCTCTCCCTCTCCTTTCACACATTGAAAAAATCATTTAAAATAGCTGCAATTTTCAAAGCGGATGCCTTTCAAGGAAGTATAAAAAACCGAGGAATTTGACCCCGAGAGAAGGTAAAGCTTGGTAACGTAATTCCTCGATTTTTTGTATTCCTTCCTCTCTTTCCCCTTTTCTTTTCTCCCTCTTCCTCTTCCTCTCTCTCTATCTCTTCATCTCTCTCTCCAAATTATTTCTCACTGTGTAAAGAGAGGCAAAAAACACTTGCAATATTTTGTTACTTCAAAACACATACAAAAAAATTTTGATTTTCTCTGCCTTCCCCTGTATTAAAGTAACAGTAAATTTTTTTTTTTCAATTTTGCTTGTATGTACATATTTATTGAACTTATTCCATTTATTCGGTTATTTTTTTGTCAATTTCGTTACTATATAATAAGTTAAGATAATGAATTACATTTCCATTGTTTACTATTTACGATATGGTTATAATGTTGTTTTTTTTTTACTAAATATTACTACAAATTTAGTATATTTTTTATGCTACAAAGTGATAGATTTACTATTTATTAGATACATAAGTAATATAATTAATTAGTATGTATATGTTCTAAAGCGGCTGTAATATACAATTGTTTGTCAATAGTTATCTCTTTTTGTTATAGACTCTGCCTTAAATGTTTAATTATAATTAGTGTTAACTCCTACTGTGGTTTACTCCATGACTTTTCTTTGTCATATTTTTGAAAATATTGACTAGCCATGAAATATGCATTATACAAAGTTTGTTTTTTTTTATTAAGATTTATATAAATGGCATTTTATTTAGAATCTAGTGGCAAATGAAAATATTTACTTAGGATAGGACATTTGCTTTATTTCAGAACCGATAAGGATGTAAAAAATTTTACCACCATAACCAATTTTTATACCCTTCACCCTCCACCAACATTGTCATTCCGTTTGTAACATCCCTAAATATTCGTCGTAGACCCCATAAGGTATATATATAAATAATCAGCATAAAATTCTAAGTCAATTTAACGATGCCCGTCTGTCTGTCGAAATTCAGTCAAAATTCAGCAGAACAATTTGTTTTATGTTTAAAATGGTTGATATTAACAAACAGATATATCGGTCCACGTTTAAGTATGTCCCGATATAACGATACCTCCCAATATTCGGTATTTTAATATTATTTGCCAATTTGTTCGAAAATTGGTATTTTTAGGTCATAATGAGTTCTAGTTCGTGTGGCGAAGCATTGTATGTATAGGTCTACGCTTTGGTGTAGCCCCCATATAACTGTACCTCCTGATATTCGGTATTTTAATGATTTTTGCCACATTTTTTTACGGATTTATCTGAAAATTGGTATTTGTAGGTCATAATAGGTTCTAGCTCCGGTGGCGAAACATTGCATGTATAGGTCCGCGATTTGGTATAGTCCCCACATAAAGGTACTCCCCGATATTCGGTATTTGGATGATTTTTGCCACATTTATTCGAGAATTTGTCTAAAAATTGGTATTTGTGGGTCCAAAAATAGTAGATTCTTGCAGGTACTGGAACAGAGCAACTGTAAGCCTTATGAAAATAATTCTAGACTTCATTTCGAAATTGAGAAATTTCAACAAACTTTAATTGTAAGAAAGGCTATGGAAACGTTTGTAGGTGTTTTGTAATTGCTCTGTTCCAGTACCGTTCTGCAATATTCTTCAATAACATAAAGGGAAAATAGGTTATTGTAGTGAAAAGTTTTACATTCTTGCAGGTCTTGGAACAGGTCATACATGAAATGAGATTATCGTGTTTAAGTATCTATAACTTTTTTTCTTAGGTAACAACGACGGTTATGAGTAACGAACAACAACAAAAATCTGAAGATAAACTGTGTTTTAAACATATTAAGTGCTCTGTTACAGAACCTGCAAGAGTCTACAAATTTTACAATTTTTTTCGATATCATCAAGAGAAAATCTGTTATCGTAGTAAAAATTTTTTACATCCTTGCAGTTCTGGAACAGACCTAACATTTTGAGTTATAACGAGCAATAAACCATATAAAAATGTATTTATATATAGTTTTAGAAAGCAAATCACATTAATCTGATAATATTTAATTATTCTAATTTTTTGCTATATTATAATATATAAATATTCTATTTTGTATATAACTTTATATATTATTTCTATGATGACATAAATTTTATTTACAAAAAAATAATGGAATATTTATTTAATTTTTTAATATGTCTATAATATAATTTTTTAAAGCTGCACCATTTTCTTTGTATTGTGATATAAATATCATGTTTTGGTTTGTTTATTTTATGTGTTTTTTTATTTAATTTTTTTATGAAACTATATTTTCATTTAAGTACTTATTTTTGTAAATAGTTTAATATTGTGTTTTGTATTTAGTCTAGAACAGATATTTATGTTTTTTTTTTTTTTATAAATTGTTTAAAAAAAAAAAACAAAGGTAAATCTGAATACGATATTTGCAATGCAAAAAAAAAATTAAATTAATTTGGAAAAACTACTACCAATTTCTGTAATTTGGTATTATTTTTTTTTTTTTTTTTCAAACCAACGTAGAATTAAGAAAGTAAAATCATTTCAACTGGTCACCCAAGCCTCTGGGTTCCCATCTCTGTAGTGGAATTCTAAATAAATAATTTGTTGAGTTACCCACGAAAATCCCTGGTAAAATTAAACAGGTAAAGTCATTCCAAATAAGCATATCTATCTTCGCATTTTTTATCTTGTCAAATTTCTCTGAATGAAAAGTTCCCATCTCTGATTTCTGTGTATTCAATGGGTTTATGATTATACATTTTGACAATGAGATGTTGTCAAATTAATAATTTTGAAAATATTGTAAACATATGATTGCAGAACTTTACCTTCTTAATTATATTATGCGGAAATTGTTGAAATCAAAATGTTAATAATTTCGGTGATTAATAAAATTTTTCGGCAAGTTACCGACAACATATAAAAAAGCAGTAAGTTCGATCAGGGCGAACTTTGAATACCCTCCACAATAGGGAACGAGTTTGGAAATTGTAAAAAAAATAAAATCCGTCAAAAATTCTATTAAAATCTTAAAAATACCGAATATAGCCGTTATGTTGAGGTCTATGCGAAGACGTGGACCTGCATATGCAACTTCTGTAATAAACCATTGCAATACGAAACTAGAAAAAAATCCGGTGAACAATGTTGCTAACATCACCAAAATACCGAATATGGTGAGGTACCGTTATATCGGAGCTATTCGAAGACCTGGACCTGCATAGACAATTTTCTGTCACAGGCTGTAGTACCACTTAGTAACTTCAAATATGAAATTTCACAAAATTTCGGTGAATATTGTATCTAAAATCGGCAAAAAACGGATATAGAGAGGTACTGATATATGGAGCCTATACGAAAACCTTGACCTGCATAGACAATTTTCTGGCATAGACTGTAGCTCCTATTACGAAATCTAAATACGAATTTTGAAACAACTCCGGTGAATAATGTCCTAAAATCGTCAAAATATAGAATATAGGGAGGTACCGTTATATCGGGCTATACGAAGAACTGAACCTGCACAGACAATTTTCTGTCACAGGCTGTAATACCTATAAGGAACTTCAAATACGAAATTTCAAACAAATTCGGTGAATATTCTATCTAAAATCGTCAAATACAGACCTGCACCTGGATAGACAATTTTCTGGCATAGACCTATTACGAAATCTAAATACGAAATTTGAAACAACTCCGGTGAATAATGTCGCGAATATTATGAAAATACCGAATATTGGGGGGGGGGGGGGGGGTACCGTTATATGGAGGCTATACGAAGACCTGGACCTGCATAGACAATTTTCTGTCACTGGCTGTAGTTCCCATTTCCAACTCTAAATACGACATTTGAAACACATCCGGTGAAAAACGTCGCTAAAATAATCGAAATGCCGAATATAAGAGGGGGGGTACCGTTGTGTGTGGACTAACCGAGATCGTGGACCTATATAGACATTTCTTCTCCTGGGGGTAAAGTGCTTACAAAAAACTTTTAGTATGACAAATTCATTGAAAAATGTAGCCAGAAACATTAAAATACCGAATATAGGGAGGTATTGTTATATGGGAGATATACGATATCGTGGACCTATATAGACAATATTCTTCCAAGGGAAAAAGTACTCAGAAGGAACTCCTTTTGTGGATTTTCAGACAATTTCATTGAAATATTTGGCTACAATCATCAAAATACTCAATATCGAAGAGTACTGTTATATGGGGCTATGTGATATCGTGGACCGATATAGCCCATCTTCGAACTTGACTTGTCTGCAGACAAAAGACAGATCAGTGCAAAATGTTTGCTTCATAACAACAGACAGGTGGAGGGCGGACAGGGCTAAATCGTTTTAGAATTTTACGCTGATCACTCTGTTAGGTCTAAATTTATAAATTCGATGAGTTACAAATGGAATGACGCACTTAATATACCCTCCATACTTACTATGGTGGATGGTATAAAAATAAAGTAGCCCTATCGATTGCACCAGTGTTGCCAACTTTAATTCAGATTTTTCATTCATAATTTTGCGTTTTAATTTTATCTATATTTGTCGGTAACTCAAAAAATGTTGTGTTGGAGAATTTCACCACAGAGTTGTGTATATACGTTGGATTTGTAAATAAATATTTCGACATTGAGATGTTGTGAAATGTATAATCTTAAAAAAAAGTGTAAACAGGTGATTGAATGTCTTTGCCTTCTTAATTCTACCCTGATATCAATGGTAAAATTTCGGAATTCAATATTTCACATAGAAGGGAAATGGCGTTGGAAGTCGCACATAATTGGTAGTGACTTATTCGAAATCATTATCAATTATTGGGGATGTATTGAAACTAATTTGAAACCAAGAGAAATTACTTCTAAAATAACAAAGAAATAAAAAAGCAGTTAGTAGCTTTAAAAGAGAACTTATTTTCAAGAATAAAAACGGAATGTCCGTGGGACTTTCCAAAGCGTGTTTAGCATACTAGTTATAGAAATTGTAACAGTAAACTTACAGGTTATTTTTTTTAAGATTGATTCTGAAAAATTCGAAACAAAGGAATTCAAGTGAGTTACTCTTCTTACTCCCCCTTTAATTCATTCGCTTCGAATTTCACGGAAACTACTACATCTTAATTTTTCTTGATTTTCATATTTATTCTAATAATATAATTTGTATGGAATATCCCATACACGCAGATATTTCCTAATATTTTTTTTTTATTTTGTATATGTTAACTTGTCTTTTTGTCTTGTGTGAGAGTGAGGATTATTTGTTTTTTGTTTCTTTTTGTGGGTTTTCTTGTATCCCTCTCGTGTTGTCTTAAAACTATATGTTTTTTATTTAAAATAAATTTCATTTAGTTTTCATTTAATTGGTCTCATTTTTGCAGTTACATTTTAATTGTTTTTATTTTTTTTTTTTAATTTTATAATTTTATATTTTACATACAATAATAAGCAATAAATGTGTAGCAAAAAGTATAAGTAAATATATGTCATTGTAAATATATGTATATGTACAAAATTTTCTATATAGTATATGTACATACATAATTTGAATAAATGTTTTGGGATTTTTTTTTCAAATTTTTAATTTTTTAGTAGAAACAAAAAATAATAATAAAATAGGATCCAATTTTAAAAAATGTTTTAAAATATATTTGTTTATTTAATATGTTTTAAAATATATTTGTTTATATATTTGTTGTTTGTTTGATGGATCCTGCTCTATGGAATAAAGATAATATGATGTTCTGGTCTTTAGAATACTAGGAAAATATTTGTTTCCTGGGTCTACTGCGAGTGAGAGGAACAACTCTAATATGAGAGCCTGTGGATTTAGATCGAAAAAAATATATATATAACATTTTGCTCACTAAAAAGTAACACGTAAAAAAGCAGTTGTGTTCGGCAGTTGTGTATGCCTTGAGAGGGAATAAAAAAGAATTGTGACATTTGAATTACGGAGAGTAATGAGAGAGGAAAAGAGAATAATCAGGTAATTAAAAATCAATTGGTTTGTGGTCGATTTGATAAGGTGATTGATAAAGTTTAAAATTGTCAACCATTTAATTATTATACCCTGGGTCATATGGCTACAGAGGGTATATATATACTATTTGATACGGCCAAAACGTGCTTCATCGAAATAACGGTCTTAGACCCTAGGTCTCTTTAGGCCAAATTCGTTTCAGGACATTTGAAGTCCATCTAGCGATGTTCGTCCGTCTGTCTGTTTGGCTGGTGCGGACGATAACTCTCGATGGGAGTATCCAATTTGATCCAAACTTGCTACATCGTAATATTATTGCGAAACTTAGATCGAGTTCGGAAATTGACAATATCGGTCTACTATTTTTGGTACGTTCCCCAAAAAAAGTCGAACTTTTGAAAGAAAATATTTTACTGCACAGGAGGAGAAATGATAATCCGATTCTGCTTCAATTTTGCAAATCCTGATATTTGCATCAGTGTCAGGTCCGGAGCGAAAATGGACATTGTCGGCCCCCTCCATTAAATACCTCTCTCACAAAGGCTCACAGTTTTGAATAATTAAAATTTTTATAAAATGTGATGTAAGAATCTGATAGTCTTCAAATTTCACACATCATCACAATATTTTTATTAACCCGAGGTCTGGTGCGAAGATAGAATACATAAACCCACTCTTTCCCGTACCTCCCCAAAAATGGTAAAAGTTTTTAATAACCAAAACGATTATAAAATCCGAAATAAGCATCCGGTTCTCTTCACATTTCACATATCCCTATATTTCTACTAACACAAGATCTGCTGTGAAGATGGGATATATCGATCAACTCCTTCTGGCACCTCCCCCCGGAAGGGTCAAAATTTTCATAAAACGCGAAATTTGTATCCGATTCCATTCAGACTTTGTATATCTCAATATTTTCATCAACACAAAATCTGTTATAAGGATGGTAGAGATGGGATAGAGTTCAGGATTTTCAAAAAAAAAAAAAAAAAAAACGAGTAAAAAAGCTGTAAGCCCGAATATCGGGGGATACCGTTATATGGGGGCTATATGAAGACGTAGGCCTACAAGGCTCATGACTTAGGATGTAGTATCCATTACAAACTTCAAATGCCAAATTTCGAAGGATTCCGTTAAATAATGTCGCTAAAATCATCAAAATACTGAATATCGGGGGTACCGTTATATGGGGGCTATACGAAGACATGGACATGCACAGATAATTTTCTGTCTTAGGCTGTAGCATCCATTACGAACTTCAAATGCCAAGTTTGAAACGATTCCGGTGAATAATTTCGCTAAAATCATCAAAATACCGAACATCGGGAGGTACCGTTATATGGGGGCTATATGACAACTTGGACCTACATGACCCATTTCCGAAATTAACCTGCCTACTGGCAAAATATACACGTGTGCAAAATTTTAGCCTTCTATCTCAGTTTGTTCGAAGGATAGCGTGATTACAACAGACGGACAGACAGACACACAGACGGACATGGCTAAATCGTCTTAGAATTTTACGCTGATCAAGAATATATATACTTTGTTGGGTCTGACATGAGTATTTCGAGGAGTTACAAACGGAATGACAAAATTAATATACCCTCCATAGTATGGTGGAGGGTATAAAAAAACGCTCAAAGGAAGCGAAATAAGCATCCAACTTCTCTAAGAAAATTTTATCTCATATAAAGTGATGGAAATAACCATTATAGTCCAAATCTGGCACGTCGCAATATTTATATCATATTTATTTAGAACCGATACGAAATGGACAATATTGGTCCATTTCATTGGAACCGACGCCACAGAGGGTCAACAATTTGAATAATCATAACAGAAATGAAAATATATTTAAATAGTTGAATCTTGTCTGAGGATATATCTTTTCAAGTGGATTTGCAGATGAAAATCCCAAAAGAGTTTTGAATTCGTAGGCCAAACTTTTTTAAAGGCCTTCACCGTATACGAAGGGAGACCAATATATTGAGATGTATTTCGCAACATTGAAAATATATATAAATGATTGAGATTCTTACTCTATGTATCACTATACACAAATATAAAATATAAATAAACAAAAAATAAAAACCAAAGGAAGATATTTAAAAAAATCATATTTTATTTTATATAACAAATAAATAACTTATTAATATCAACAGCTTAGAAATAACAAAAGGCATTGTATGTACATGTGTGTGTGTGTGTGTTTATGTTTTTGTTACTGTTTTTCCCTATAGGATTTGAAGCGATTCAAGACAGGTCATTTAGAACTGTCGATTCGAAAAATTCATATCAAAATAAGCCATATGCCAATGTGTGATGTGACTGATGCGTTGGCACTGTTGACTTTGTCTTAATATCTATGTATGTGTGTAAGTACAGGACTTCCTATGGGAAAACGACTGATTTCCTTCTCAAGTCACATTTATATGCATTTCAAAATCTTTCTCAAAATTTACATTAATTAAAAAACCAAAACATTTGTTTTTATTTCTCTAAGTGCATTTTTGTTTTGTTCTCTTAACAGCTAATAATTCTCATTTTCACATTTTGTCTAATAATTTGTTGTTCTAATATTTGCCTAAAAAAAATTCTACTACATGTGAGTGTACTCTATTCCAAAAAAAGCGAATTTGGAAATAGATTTCCTGGAATCTACACTCTTCTTATTTATAGCTTGGTATTTCCTTTCCCTTGTTTTTTTTTTTTTTTTTTCATTTTCTCCGTTCGCATAATTAAAGCTTTTCCAGAGTTCTTTGGACGGTGGTTTCAGTAACATGTGTTGGAGTTGTTGTGGTCGATGTTGCTGCCATGGAGGCAGCTGTGGCTGCAGTCGTCATTGCTGTTACTGCTACGGGCGCTGGAGTAAAGTGTTCACGCATAATGGCACTGCTCGAGGCACTACGCCGAAATCAACTGCACAGCATATTAAAGAAACCTTTGCCCTTTTCGGAGCGTGGTGCCATTAGCATAGGAACTTGATTTTTGTGGGTGACTTTAATCTGAAATGAGAGGAGAAAACAAAAAATAAAATATTGATTATTATTTTAATTAAAAGGGTACTAAGAGATTAATGGAGTATTTGAAAACATTTATAATTCTATCCAAAATCTTAAATTCATATTCACCTAAAGTTTCCGGTTGAGAGAAATATTTTTGATATAGCAAGTTGTAAAGGACCGCTGACTTGTTTCGCAAGTTTTGACAGATAAAAGTATTGACAATTGTGATAATAGGTGAGGTACCAGAAGGGGTTCGCAGATATATATCATCTTCACAACAGATTTTGTGTTAGCAAAAATGTTTGTTTGTGTGGAATTTGAAGAGAGTTGTAGGCTTATTTCGCTTTCATTCAGCTCTTTGTTTTTCAAAATCTTGAATCCTTTCTGGTTAGGTACCAGAAGGAATGTTCCGATCTCTACCATCTTTACAAAAGATCTTATGTTGAGGGGAATATTGAGATTTACCAAGTCTGAATGGAATCGAATGTTAAATTCGCGTTTTATGAGCTTAATGGGTATTGACCCTTGACCTTTGACCCTTTGTGGGGGAGATACCAGAAGGAGTGGACCCACATATATGATCTTCCCAATAGATTTTGTATTAGTAGAAATAATGGGATGTGTGAAATATAAAGAGAACCGGATGCTTATTTCGGATTTTATAGACGTTTTGGTTATTCAAAACTTTAACCCTTTGTGGAGGAGGTCCCGGAAGAAATGGTCCGATCTCTACCGTCTTTATAATAGATCTTTTGTTGATAGAAACATTGAGAAGTGGCAAGTCTGAATGGAATCGAATGTCAATTTCGCGTTTTATGAGATTCATGGATATTCAAAATTTTGACCCTTTGTGGGGGAGGTACCAGAAGGATTTGAACTTTATAATCCATCTTTACACCAGACCTTGGGTTAATATAAATATTGTGATGTGTAGAATTTGAAGACAATCGAATTCGTACATCAAATTTCATAAGAGTTATAATTATTCCAAATTTTGACCCTTGTTGGGGGGGAGGTACTTGATGGAGTGCACCGATATTGTTCATTTTAGCACATGACCTAGCACAGATGTAAATATTAGGATTTGCACAGTTGGAGCAAAATCGGATTATCCTTTTTGTCTCTGTGCAGTATTTTTTTTTTAAATGTCGACCTTTTGTGGGGGATGTACCAGAAAAAGTGGTCCGATATTGTCTCTCTCCGAACCGATCTAAATTTATTATTACGGTGTAACAAGTTAGGACCAAGTCGGGTACTCGCTTCGGAAGTTATCGTGGGCACCAGCCAGCCAGACAGACGGACGGAGGAAAAGATATCGCTAGATCGACTCCAAATGTCCTGAAACGGATTTGGTCCAAAGAGACCTAGGGTCTAAAACCGTTATTTCGATGAGGCAGGTTTTGGCCGTATCAAATGATTTATACCCTTTTTTTAGCTATATGGCTGAGTGTATAAAAAGGAATAAAAGACTTCAAAGAATGACAACCGATATTTTATTGGAGAAGACCAAAGACCTTCTATTGAAGGAGTCTTCTATTGACAGAGGAGTCTTTAAGATAAGATCTATTGATTTTCTTTAGAACAATAAAAAATACTGTTCAATGGTAGAAACTCCAAAGGTCTTCTAAAGGAAGATTCCTAATGGACCTAATCGACATCTAAATAAGATATTTTATTAGAGAATACCAAAAGGTCTTCTACTTAAGAAACACAATAAGCGGTTTTTGGGGAAAGGCCTAATGATTTTCTGTAGAAGAATGCATTATGGTGTTCAATAGAAAATACTCTGATGGCCTTTAAAAGGAAATTGGAAGATACGTAACGGACGTAAGAGACAACAAATTATATTTTGTTAGAGATTACCAAAAGGACTTCTATTGAAGAAACACAAATGAAAAGGCCTATTGATTTTCTTTGGAAGAATACCAAATTGCGTGCGGAATATAGCTAATAGTCTATTATAGGAAGATACCTTTTGGATCTGACCGACATCTGACAATTTATATTTTATTAGAGAATGTCAAAAGGTCATGCCAATTGAAGAAACACAAAGGAGGTGTCTAGGGAAGCACCAATTGATTTTCTATAGAAGAATGACAAATGGTGCGATGGAAAAAACTCCAATGGTCTTTTACAGTAAGAGACCAATGGTCTTCTATGAAACTTTTAATGAAATTACTATTTATATTCCCTTAACAAGCCCGATTGATATTCTATATAAAGAGCCAAAATTAAGACTCTTTAATTGATTTTCTTCTCTGTTTAAATTCTCTACCTCACAAACTTACCGTGCAGGGTTGTTGCATCCAGGGTTCGCCATCAATTTGCATGGGAAATGTTTTGCGTGTCTTTATAATAACCTCACTGCACTGGGCCAGTCTTCTGCCGGAAGCACGTAAGCCAGTGCGCACCTGGCCCATATGCAAACAGTTCTCCAGGCCAATAACTTCTATAAGGCGATCGCCAAAATCTAAAAAATAAATTATTTAAATGTATCAGAATTCCATGAAAAATATTCTGTATTTCCCAAACATACCTTGTATGGCCACCGATAGATCACCGGAGGTAAAGCTTGTCGTTGACAGCTCCTTATCGGATGCTTTAAGTTTTTTGCCCTTACGAAAGGGTCCCGTACTTTTGCGTATACGTTTCTGTGACAGATGTTCGCCCCACAAATTCGATCCGCCATGGGTATAGGGAATGTTAAGTAAGGCAATGCCCTGTAAATGTGGTCCATTGGCCAAGTCCAAGGAGACACCATCACACTATTGGCGAAAAGACAGAAATGAAAAACTTGCTGCAAACTTAATTATGCCATGACATGTTTCAAACAGAAAATTTATTTTCCCAAAATATCTGCTCTAATTTATTTAGGATATTTTGTTTTTGCCCGTCTCTTAAGCAAAATTCAGCAACAGCACTTCATTGTGGTTTCCTTTGGCCTTTGCATATTTTATCTTGCATTGTGTTTCTTATCAACTAAAATGCTGAGGCACGTTCTTGTACTTACAAATATTTCAATATTCTCATGAAGATTTTTACAAGAGGCGGCAAACGTTTCCGAGGTGGCGTATTCAAAATACCAGAGTTTATTTTTCATGCGGCTGTTGAATTTATGAGGATTCTTTTCACGTTCCAAATGAAATTTAACACAAATTGCGGCATCCTATTAATAAGAGAGAGAGTGAGAGTGTGTGAGAGAGAGAGAAATTAACAGATGAAGAGATATGGTAATACAGTCAAAAGTAAAGAGAGAAATGACAATAAGTTATAATTAAGAATCTAATTTGTCGGGCATTTTAAATGATAATTAATTGTCTAAATGGGCGTTAATTCGGGGAATTTAATTGATTTAAGTGTTAATTTGATATTCTGAGCCCTTGAAATATGTAAATTGAAAATTGTTGACTTTTATGCAAAGTGTGACGTATGTTTTATAATTATACGTATCAAAGAATAATAAAACTAGTACGAATGTACAAGTCCTTTATGCCGACAGTTGAATAAGACTAATGGTGAGAATACATAAAACGCTTTTTTGAATGGCTTCTTTGTAGTATAACAAGGGAGTTTTTAGCTTGATTTGGGTTCGATTTTGGCCCTAAGCTCATTTGTTCTTTTCCGAAGAAGCCAGTTAGCCAATTATAATCAAACTTAGATTGAGTTCGGTGATGTACAATATCGGTCCAAGTCCTTCTTGTACCTCCACACAAAAGGTCGAAATTTTCAAAAACAAAACAAATATTTTTTTTGACAGAAAAGAATACTCCGATTTTGCTCCAACTTTGCCAATATTAATATTTGCATCACTGCTAGGTCAGGTGAAGCAATGTGCAATATCGGTCCACTCCATCAAGTACCTTCCCCACAAAGGGTCAAAATTTTAAATATTTATAACTCTTATTAAATGTGATGTAAAAGTTCAAATGTCTTCAAATTACACACATCACAATACTTTTATTAACGGAAGGTCTGGTATAAAGATGGAATATATCGGTCCACTCCTTCTAGTACCTCCCCCATAAAGGGTCAATATTACAAATATGAACAACGAAATATGAAAACAAATATGAACGCGAAATTAACATTCGATTCCATTCAGGCTTGGCACATCTCAATATTTCTATCAACAAAAAAGGATAGTCGAGATCGAACCATTCCTTCTGGTTGCTTCCCCACAAAGAGTCAAGATTTTGAATAACCACAACGATTATAAAATACCGAAAAAAGCATCCGGTTCACACATCCCATTAGTCCATTCAGACTCAGTATATCTAAATAAAAAAATATTTTTTTAAAAAATTCAGGTTTATGGTAAGGACTTCCAAAATATTTTTTTAAAAAATCCAAGTTTATGGTAAGGGCCTCCAAAATATTTTTTAAAAAATCCAAGTTTATGGTAAGAGCCTCCAAAATATTTTTTAAAAAATCCAAGTTTATGGTAAGAGCCTCCAAAATATTTTTTTGAAAAATCCAAGTTTATGGTAAGGTCCTATAAAATATTTCTTAAAAAAACCACGTTTAAGATAAGAACGTCAAAAATATTTTTAAAAAATCCACGTATATGGTAAGGACGTCAAAAATATTTTTTTTTTAAATCCACGTTTATGGAGGGGACTTCAAAAATATTTTTTTAAAAAAAATCCACGTTTATGGTAAGGACGTCGAAAAAATATTTTTTTAAAAAAATCCACGTTTATGGTAAGGATGTCGAAAAAATATTTTGAAAAAATCCACGTTTATGGTAAGGACGTCGAAAAAATATTTTTTAAAAAATCCGCGTTTATGGTAAGGACCTCCAAAATATTTTTTAAAAAAATCCACGTTAATGGTAAGAACCTCCAAAATATTTTTTAAAAAAATCCACGTTTATGGTAAGGACTTTCAAATTATTTTTTTTTAAATCCACGTTTATGGTAAGGACCTCTAAAATATTTTTTTTTAAATCCACGTTTATGGTAAGGACCTCCAAAATATTTTTTAAAAAATCCACGTTTATGGTAAGGGCCTTCAAAATATTTTTTAAAAAATCCACGTTTATGGTAAGACTTCCAAATTATTTTTTAAAAAATCCACGTTTATGGTAAGGGCCTTCAAAATATTTTTTAAAAAATCCACGTTTATGGTAAGGGCCTTCAAAATATTTTTTAAAAAATCCTCGTTTATGGTAAGGGCCTTCAAAATATTTTTTAAAAAATCCACGTTTATGGTAAGGGCCTTCAAAATATTTTTTAAAAAATCCACGTTTATGGTAAGACTTCCAAAATTTTTTTTAAAAAATCCACGTTTATGGTAAGGACTTCCAAATTATTTTTTTAAAAATCCACGTTTATGGTAAGGACTTCCAAATTATTTTTTTAAAAAATCCACGTTTATGGTAAGGGCCTCCAAAATATTATTTAAAAAATTCACGTTTATGGTAGGTCCTCCAAAATATTTTTTAAAAAATCCACGTTTATTGTAGGCCCTCCAAAATATTTTTTAAAAAATCCACGTTTATTGTAGGCCCTCCAAAATATTTTTTAAAAAATCCACGTCTATTGCAGGCCCTCTAACATATTATTTAAAAGATCCACGTCTGCTATAGGGCCTCGAAAATATTTTTTTAAAAATCCAAGTCTGTAATAGGGCCTCCAAAATATTTTTTAAAAAATCCACGTCTGTTATAGGTCCTCCAAATTTTTTTTTTTAAATTCACGTCTGTTATAGGTCCTCCAAAAATATTTTTTAAAAAATCCACGTCTGTTATAGGTCCTCCAAAATATTTTTTTGAAAAAACCACGTCTGTTATAGGGCCTCCAAATATTTTATAAAAAGTCCACGTCTGTTGTAGGCCCTCCAAAATATTTTTTAAAAAATATAGGCCCTCCAAATTATTTTTTTTTATAAAACCACGTCTGTTCTAGGACCTCCAAAATATTTTCTTTACATATATTTTTTAATTAATTTATTTTTTCTTTTATTTATGCATACAAGTTTTGATATCCTCCAGCTAACATATTGATATGCATTAGCCAACTGTCAATATCAGCTTCTTCATCTTTGCCGTTAAAGTTCAAGAGTTCAACTTTGACTCTACTCCATGTGTTCTCCACTTTAGCTGGCAATAATTCATTCATGAATCCTCCATTCAGTTGTTGCTGAATTAAATTTTAAGCTAAGTTTAATTGCCTAACATTTCAAAAATCCTTCTCTGCCACATTTTTATTTGTTAAAACTTTTTCAATATCTGTTGGTTTAGGGCTGTTCAGTAGCTACACATGTAAGTCGTTTATGGGATGCGATAAATCTATTCCAACCTTACAACCAATTTCCTACCTCAATTTGTCTTATTTTTATCTCAGAGCATTTTTAACCGGTTAACATCCTTTTGCTCGGCAACAAATCTGTGTGTATGTGTGTGTGTGTCTGTGTGATGGCATGTGTAAATATTTGGCATTTAGCTCCCTAGACACACACACACTCACATTTTATACTCAGTTTCCGCCTCTGGAGTAATTAGTCAATTTATTGCAGAAGGTAAAAAAGTGTTAAAGCGTAAAAATGTTATAGCTAACAATTCTCTCCCGTTCTCCTGCCAAGAAAACGCAAAAAGTTTCACCAAAAACAATCCACAAAAATGGATGAATGCTGGTTTCCCAGTCACAAAAGAAGGAGACGTAGAAAAAAAAAAATACGACAACAAATCGAAATGTTTAGAATTACTTTAGGGTATAATAGCTTATCAGCATCCTCTTCATCGTCATCGCCAAGTTTATTGTCATGAACACAAAGTTTTGCTGTCGTCTCCGACTTGCCCGCCTTTCCAGCAAAAGGGTCGGGCGAGGAGATAACTTGTAAAAAAAAGGAAAAGTTTGTGTGTTCATTGGTGGCGTTATATCCCCAAAGGGAATGGTAAATGTATACGTCAGTAGATAGGTAGATAGCTTTGATGGTAGGTGTGCTCCGGAATTGATTCTTGTTATTTCCATGCCACAGTTGTGAAGCCGTTCTGCTATTTCATTATAAGCGTATCTAATTTAGGCAATGAAAATCAAGTAGAACATAAACGTCTTTTGGGAGATGGTTTTAAATTCGTTATGGTCCCATAAAGATGCCAATTATATGGCGAAGAAGAAACTGGGATTTGTTAATTTAGAGGAAATCTTTTTCTTATGAATTTATTTCCGAGAATCGACATTTAGTTAATTTTTTAAACGTTAAGGTAGGCAAAAAGAGAGAGGAAAATATTTATTCTCATTTAGTGGAAAATGAAGTCAAATGAAGGTATTAAAAAGACAAAGAGGATTACTATTAGCTAATGGGATTCATAAATTGAATAAATCAGTATCTAGTCGCTAAATGTCAATGGCTGAATTGAAGAAAATAATAAACTGTCGTGGTATTACAGGAGAGAATCTGGTCTTCTTAAGGAATACCGTTAGATCTTCTTGAAGAGCATCAGTTGGAAAACCAATATTAGGGAACATTTTGGTCATCTTATCGATGGCCATTTAATTTTCTTATGGAATTCATTTTGCTCATCATCGGTCTCCTTATAAGACGATATGGGGTCACCTTCTAGAAGGCCTTTTGGGCTTCCTATAGGAGATCATTTTATCTTTATCTTTGGATTTTTACGTAATAGCATGCAGACCTCTTATAGAATACCATCCTCCTGAGCGTCAACAACTGGTTGGCTGAACATGAAATGATGATTTGCTAATTACCTGTACGTGAGCTTCACTACAGCAACAGCTGAGCATCAATGCCTGAGAGTTGACGAGTATCAAGAGGTGAACGTTTGTAAACATCAACAATTGAGAGGTATCAACAGCAGCGTTGGGTGAACCATCAGCTGGTGGACCATCAATTGCTGAGAGCCTGCCGAAAGCTATTGAGCATTAACAGCAAAGCTGGAGAACATCATCAATCGCTGAGCTAACCTCAGCTCAGTAGAGAGCAATTAAAAAGTTGTGTAATTGAGCATCACAACATCTGAACTAATGAGTATTAACAGCTGAGCTGGTAACCCAGCTGAGCTGGTGACCCCCAACAGTTGAGCTGGTGACCCTCAACAGCTGAGCTGGTGACCCTCAACAGCTGAGCTGGTGACCCTCAACAGCTGAGCTGGTGACCTCAACAGCTGAGCTGGTGACTATCAAGAGCTGAGCTGGTGACCATCAACATCTGAGCTGGTGTCTATCAAGAGCTGAGCTGGTAAACATCAACAGCTGAGCTGGTGACCATCAACAGCTGAGCTGGTGACCATCAACAGCTGAGCTGGTGACCATCAACAGCTGAGCTGTTGACCATCAACAGCTGAGCTGTTGACCATCAACAGCTGAGCTGTTGACCATCAACAGCTGAGCTGTTGACCATCAACAGCTGAGCTGTTGACCATCAACAGCTGAGCTGGTGACCATCAACAGCTGAGCTGGTGACCATCAGCAGCTGAGCTGGTGACCATCAACACCTGAGCTGGTGACCATCAACACCTGAGCTGGTGACCATCAACAGCTGAGCTGGTGACCATCAACAGCTGAGCTGGTGACCATCAACAGCTGAGCTGGTGACCCCCAACAGCTGAGCTGGTGACCTCAACAGCTGAGCTGGTGACTATCAAGAGCTGAGCTGGTGACCTCAACAGCTGAGCTGGTGACTATCAAGAGCTGAGCTGGTGACCATCAACATCTGAGCTGGTGTCTATCAAGAGCTGAGCTGGTAAACATCAACAGCTGAGCTGGTGACCATCAACAGCTGAGCTGGTGACCATCAACAGCTGAGCTGTTGACCATCAACAGCTGAGCTGTTGACCATCAACAGCTGAGCTGTTGACCATCAACAGCTGAGCTGTTGACCATCAACAGCTGAGCTGTTGACCATCAACAGCTGAGCTGGTGACCATCAACAGCTGAGCTGGTGACCATCAACAGCTGAGCTGGTGACCATCAGCAGCTGAGCTGGTGACCATCAACAGCTGAGCTGGTGACCATCAACAGCTGAGCTGGTGACCATCAACAGCTGAGCTGGTGACCATCAACAGCTGAGCTGGTGACCATCAACAGCTGAGCTGGTGACCGTCAATAGCTGAGCTGGTGACCGTCAATAGCTGAGCTGGTGACCATCAACAGCTGAGCTGGTGACCATCAACAGTTGAGCTGGTGACCATCAACAGCTGCGCTGGTGACTATCAAGCTCAACTGCCGATCTGGTGACTATCAACAGCTGAACTGGTGACTATCAACAGCTGAGCTGGTGACTATCAACAGTTGAGCTGGTGACTATCAAAAGCTCAGTTGGTGATCGTCAACAGCTGAGCTGGTGACCGTTAAAAGCTGAGCTGGTGACCGTCAAAAGCTGAGCTGGTGACCGTCAACAGCTGAGTTGTTGATCGTCAACAGCTGAGTTGGTGACCGTCGAGAGCTGAGTTGGTAACCGAGCTGAGCTAGTGACTATCAATAGCTGAGCTGGTGACCATCAACAGCTGAGCTGGTGACCATCAACAGCTGAGCTGGTGACCATAAATAGTTGAGCTGGTGACCATCAACAGCTGAGCTCGTGAACATCAGCAGCAGAGCTAGTGACCATCAATAGCCGAGTTAGTGACTATAAACAGCTGAGTTGGTGACTATTAACTGAGCTGGTGACTATCAACAACTGAGCTGGTGACCATCAACAGCTGATCTGGTAAGCATTAACATCACCTGATCTGATGAGTATCAACATCCGCTGAGCTGATAAACAAAGCAAATGAAAAATCGAATATTTATAAAGAAATTACGACTTTGAGAATTTGAGAACAGTCTATAGTCGACTTTCAGGCCTTTCTATACAAAAAGTCAATATATCTAAAGTCGACTTATATATCCCTAAGCCTTCTTTCTTAAGTGTGATTTATCAGCTGATCGAGTGCATATGTAACATCATTTCAAATTTATTTTACTTTAGATTTCTATGAAATCATACGGCATTTAAAGATTTAAGGTTTGCGAGCAATTGAATACAACTACAATTCACCACAATGTCTGCCCACATGACATAAAATGGAGTTTAAAAGCTATTAAGAACAAAAAGCTTTCCACTATTTGTAATATATACTTGTGTATATACAAATTTAATGGTTATATGTCTTTGTTTCCTTGGCAGTTAAGTGGTCCTTTGGCCTGGAAATTTTTTTGCAAGACCCACTGCCGCCCCCACACGTTCTATCTGTGAAATAACGAGCTACATATGTCTGCGTATTTTTTTTTTTCAGCTTCATTCATCCATTCGCATTTCTTATTTAAAGATTCCGCACTTTATCTTTGAGGAATGCTGCTGTCGCTGCTGCTCATCTTAAATTCATACAGACAGAAGGACCACCGACAGATAGATAGAGGAGACATTTAAAGTTATCAGCATTTGGAAAAAGTCTTAAGTACAACAACAACAACAACTAAAAAGAGTCAAGAGACAGGAAATGGAAATGGCAAACGAAAAATTGTGTGAGACGTGCAACACTGATGCTAATGCCGCACAACAGCGTAATTCAGTTCGGGTTCAATGTGTCACATGATGAGCCCAGCCACGCACAGCTCTGTGAATTTGAACACCACTGAAAATGTCATTGCCATTGTAGAGTCAGAGTATTTAACGTCACGACTTGACATTAAGTGCAAACATGGGATTTCCATTTGCTTTGGCTGTAGCTCTCAATTGGAAGCTGTGGGCTTTTAGGCGAATATGTGAGTGCGTACGTGCGTGCGCTCATTCGCCATTAGCCATAAATATCGCCCACTGACATTTTGTTGTAATGCTAAACTTTGGGTTGTCCTATTACTCCTTATATATACCTACATGTATATTTATGTATATGCATAGCTATGGCTCCATCTCTTCGCCTTTTTGTTTTGTTTTAGAGGTCAGTTGAGTGATAAAAATAAAGTCACAGACTCAGGTCAGTGAATTGATACAAAGTTTTACGAAGCAACTGAACTCGTGATTGTCAGCATCAAGAGCTAAGCTGGAGAGCTTTAAGAAAAGAAAAGAGCTTTAAAAGCTTAGCTGGAGAATATCAACAGCTGAGCTAGTGAACACCAACAGCTGAGCTGGTGAACGACAACAGCTGAGCTGGTGAACATCAACAGCTGAGCTGGTGATCGACAACAGCTGAGCTTGTGAACATCAACAGCTGAGCTGGTGATCGACAACAGCTAAGCTGGTGATCGACAACAGCTAAGATGGTGAACGACAACAGCTAAGCTGTTGAACGACAACAGCTAAGCTCGTGAACGACAACAGCTAAGCTGGTGAACGACAACAGCTAAGTTGGTGAACGACAACAGCTGAGCTGGTGAACGACAACAGCTGAGCTGGTGAACGACAACAGTTGAGCAGATGATCATCAACAGCTGAGCTGGTGATCTTCAACAGATGAGCTGGTGATCTTCAACAGATGAGCTAGTGATCAGCAAGAGCTGAGATGGCGATCATCAACAACAACTGAGCTGCTGAGTTTCAATAGCTCAGCTGTTCAGCTTCAATAGCTGATTTGTTCAGCTCCAATAGCTGAGCTGTTCAGTTTCAATAGCTGAGCTGTTGAGCTTCAATAGCTGAGCTGTTTGAGCTTCAATAGCTGAGCTGTTGAGCTTCAGTAGCTGAGCTCTTGAGATTCAATAGCTGAGGTCATGAACTTCAATAGCTGAGGTTTAGAGTCAATAGCTGTGGTCTTGAGCTTCAATAGCTGAGCTGTTGAGCTTCAATATTTGAGCTCTTGAGCTTCAATTGGTGAGCTATTGAGCTTCAATAGCTGAGCTGTTGAGCTTCAATTGCTGAGCTATTGAGCTTCAATAGTTGAGCTGTTGAACTTCGAAAGTTGAGCTCTTGAGCTTCAACAGCTGAGCTGAGAATATTGAGCTTCAATATTTGAGCTCTTGAGCTTCAATTGGTGAGCTATTGAGCTTCAATAGCTGAGCTGTTGAGCTTCAATTGCTGAGCTATTGAGCTTCAATAGTTGAGCTGTTGAACTTCGAAAGTTGAGCTCTTGAGCTTCAACAGCTGAGCTGTTGAATATCAATAGCTGAGCTGTTGAATATTAATAGCTGAGCTGTTGAGTATCAATAGCTGAGCTGTTGAGTATCAATAGCTGAGCTGTTGAGCATCAATAGCTGAGCTGTTGAGCTTCAATAGCTGAGCTGTTGAGCTTCAATAGCTGAGCTGTTGAGCTTCAATAGCTGAGCTGTTGAGCTTCAATAGCTGAGCTATTGAGCTTCAATAGCTGAGCTATTGAGCTTCAATAGCTGAGCTGTTGAGCTTCAATAGCTGAGCTGTTGAGCTTCAATAGCTGAGCTGTTGAGCTTCAATAGCTGAGCTGTTGAGCTTCAATAGCTGAGCTGTTGAGCTTCAATAGCTGAGCTGTTGAGTATCAATAACTGAGCTGTTGAGTATCAATAGGTGAGCAGTTAAGCTTCAATAGCTGAGCTGTTGAGCTTCAATAGCTGAGCTGTTGAGCTTCAATAGCTGAGCTGTTGAGTATCAATAGCTGAGCTGTTGAGTATCAATAGCTGAGCTGTTGAGTATCAATAGCTTAGCTCTTCAGCGTCAATAGCTGAGCTCTTCAGCGTCAACAGCTGAGCTGGTGAACGACAACAGCTGAGCTGGTGAACGACAACATCTGAGCTGGTGAACGACAACATCTGAGCTGGTGAACGACAACAGCTGAGTTGGTGAACGACAACAGCTGAGTTGGTGAACGACAACAGCTGAGCTGGTGAACGACAACAGCTGAGCTTGTGAACGACAACAGCTGAACTGGTGAACGACAACAGCTGAGTTGGTGAACGACAACAGCTGAGCTAGTGAACGACAACAGCTAAGCTAGTGAACAACAACAGCTGAGCTGGTGGACGACAACAGCTGAGCTAGTGAATGACAACAGCTGAGCTGGTGAACGACAACAGCCGAGCTTGTGAATAACAACAGCTAAGCTGGTGAATGACAACAGCTGAGCTGATGAACGACAACAGCTGAGTTGATGAACGACAACAGCTGAGCAGATGATCATCAAAAGCTGAGCTGGTGATCATCAACAGATGAGCTGGTGATCATCAACATATGAGCTGGTGATCATCAACAGATGAGCTAGTGATCAGCAAGAGCTGAGATGACGATCATCAACAACAAATGAGCTGCTGAGTTTCAATAGCTGAGCTGTTCAGCTTCCGTAGCTGATCTGTTAAGCTTCAATAGCTGAGCTGTTGAGCTTTAATAGCTGAGCTGTTGAGCTTTAATAACTGAGCTGTTCAGCTTCCATAGCTGAGCTGCCAAACATTATTAGCTGAGCCACTGTCCTTATGCCACGTCCTTAAACTGTCCAGGCGAGACAAAATTAATTCACACACACACACACACATTTACGTATTTGGGTAAACATCTGCAGCATTTTTATTTACTTTCACTTTAAGTGTTTTCCTCATGACATGACAAATTCTTCACATTGTACCCCAAATGTTTCTTAAATGACCTATGGTGAATATTTGACCAACACAATGGTGTACGTGGAGGAGGAGGACATGTGTGTATGTATGTATGGACATATATACATATATGCCATGGTACACGACCATAACAACTTCCTTTGTATGCAATTCGATTGTCCTTTTGTGTGTATTTTTATGTAAACATTACAAATATCTTTATTGCTCTCATTCTCGTCTTGGAGAATAGAGATGTGAGATATGTGGGTGTGCGTGTGTCTGTGCGTGTATTCGTCATATTAAATATTCACAATTTCATCTTGTTAATCTTTAAACGAAAGTTAAATGTTTCATTTAGTTAAATCCCCCCCTAGAAAGCATCAACACGAACCCAAAGTCATATCTTTTGAATGGTTATTTTTCTAGTGGGAGGAGGGGGGATTTGTGAGGATAGGGGTATCTCAGTTTTTATTTATAAATGTTGGTGTTGTTGGTTTTTTTTTTGTTGGTGTGTTGAATGACAAAATATTTTCCCTTTGTTTTGTTTCAAAAATTCAGATACAATTGTCATCTGTATTTATGTTGGCCATAATCATTTCGGGTAATTCAAAATTCAGAGATGTGAAATATTTGTCTTGTTTCGTAAGTAAGCCATTTCGGGGAATAGATTAGGGCAGCTCAGCTCGTTATGAATCATGAATGTGTTGGCGATTTGTGTGTTTGTAAAGTGTGAAAATGAATTTACAAAGAATTAAGGGATATCTCGAATGGGGGGGTAAAATAGCTTAAATTTGAATATTTTTTGTTTTAAATTTGCCCT
This sequence comes from Musca domestica, assembly GCF_030504385.1. Classification (NCBI taxonomy): domain Eukaryota; kingdom Metazoa; phylum Arthropoda; class Insecta; order Diptera; family Muscidae; genus Musca; species Musca domestica. The sequence goes on along the minus strand of NW_026712409.1, from coordinate 15,318,187 downwards.
TTGACAAATCTAAAATTCCATTTCCGACTAATTTGAATTTTTGCTAGGTATCTTTATCATTTGTTTAGCAGATGATAAAGATAAGCCAACTTCTGACAACCAAAAGAAGAATTTTAAGCTTCTTGGCAAATTGAAAGACCGTAGAATCAACATCAAGGCAGAGGACAAAAACTTCAATTTGAAATTTGAATTCCGGCCTTAGAGATAAATTGCGACGGCTGCTGTGTTGGGAATTATACTTTTGTCCTACCACACCACGTCAGGTTTTTTTGTGGTTGTTGTCAATTGCTCTTTGCAAAGTTATGCCATGTGATGCATTTCGAATTCCAAAACTTGAGTTTCTGTTCATTTTTCAATCTCTGCTATTTGTTTAACCAAAAAATTGCAGTCATAGTTTTTTGGATTGGCATCATGAGAGAGATAGAGATCGAGAGGAAGAGAGAAGCATTGGAGTGAATCAAATCTAATGACAGCACGTTTTTGTCAGATAGGACACGTTTCCAAGTTGGTTTTAGAAATTTGATGGCTGCAGGTTCGTTTTTGGTGGGTGTGAGAGTGTGTGGTTTGACAAAGTGCTAAAATTAAGTTCGGTTGGTAAATGTTAAATAAGCCTATCAGGATGTAAGTTGGAAAAAACAAAAAAAAAAAAAAACGATTATAAACCAGTCAGGAAAATTCAAAAATCGGACGGGGCCGACTATATGATACCCTACACCACTATGCATATTAAGTAGACCTCCCGTAACAAAAGAATTTATTTGAAGTAGATCATACCACTTATCTACCTTTGGCTGTAGAGTAGTTATAATTTGGTTTCAAAGGGAACTGATTTATATGGGAGGCATATCCAATTCTGAATCGATTTTCACTAAATTTGAGGGAGACATTTTTATATCAAATAACATTGCAATATAGTGCATGATATCGGATTATAGGATTTTATAAAAAGAAGTAAAAAAGCTGAACACCATCCATCAATTGGAACGAATATGTCAATTTTCCCAAAAAAAAAAAAAAAAAAAAAAATGCGTTAAAAATCTTAAAAATACCAAATGTGCCCGTTATATTAGGGTGCGTACGACGAAGTGGACCTGCATAGGCAACTTTTGTCATAAGCCACTGCAATATTCAAATGCGAAACTTCAAAAAAGAACCGTGAATAATGTAGCTAAAATCATCACAATATCGAATATCGGGAGGTGCCGTTATATGAGGGCTATACGAAGACGTGGACCTGCACAGAAAATTTTCTGTCATAGGCTGTAGTATCCATTACGAATTTCAAATACCAAATTTGAATATGGTTAGGTTCCTTTATATGGGGGCTATACGAAAATGTGGACCTCCACAGACAATTTTCTGTCGTGTGCTGCAATATCCAATTTTGAAAGAATTCCGGTGAATAATGTCGCTAAAATTATCAAAATATCGAATGTAGGGAGGTACCATTATATGGTTGCTATACCAAAACGGAGACCTGCACAGACAATTTTCTGTCATAGGCTGTAGTATCCATTAGGAACTTCAAATACGAAATTTGAAAGAATTCCAGGGAATAATGTCGCCAAACTCATCAAAATTCAGAATATCGGGAGGTACCGTTATATGGAGTCTATACGAAAACCTGGACCTGCACAGACAATTTTCTGTCATAGGCTGCAGTATCCATTAAGAACTTCAAATACGAAATTTGAAACTTCTAATGTGAATAATGTCGCTTAAATCACCAAAATACCGAATATCGGGAGGTATCGTTATATGGGGGCTGTACGAAGACGTGGACCTGCACGGGCAATTTTCTGTCATAGGCTGAAGTATGCATTACAAACTTCAAATACCAAATTTGAATATTAGGAGGTACTAAAATACCGAATATTGGGAGGTACCGATATATGGAGGCTATGCGAAGACCTGGACCTGCACATACAATTCTCTGTCATAGGCTGTAATATCTATAACGACTTGAAATAACAAATTTGAAACATTTCCATGTCACTTAAATCACCAAAATACCGAAAATAGGGAGGTGCCAGTATATAAGTGCTATACCAAAATGTGGAGCCACATGACCCATTTTCAATATCAAAAGTACTGCAGACATAATTACATTTAAGTAAAATTTTATGAATCTACTTCATTTCGTTCGGAAGCTAGAGTGATTTCCACCGACGGACAGACAAACGGACGAACATCGCTAAATCGACATCGAATTTTATGGGTTTCAAAAATGTATATTTCGAGGTGTTACAAACGGAATGACAAACCCTCCATACTATGGTGGAGGGTATAAAAATATATAGCGCAGCCGAGTTTCACCAAATGGAAACGTACGCTATTATTTGTACAATAAACCAAAAATCGCAATAAGGATATATATGGGAGCTATATCCAAATCTGAGCCGATCTCTATTAAATTTTGCAGAGGTATTTCTGAGCTGTATCTGATATCTACTACCAAATATCTTTCTTGTTGGTGGCATATTACGAACATGAGGGACTTAAAACTACAAATCGAATGAAACATATATATGGGAGCTATAGCTGGAGCTATATCCAAATGGGAGCTATATCCAAATCTGAGCCGATCTTGATCAAATTTGGCGGAGGTTGGGCTGTATTTGATATCTAGTACCAAATATCTTTCTTGTGGGGTGCATATTACGAATATGAGTTACATATTACGAATATGAGTTACATATACATATATATGGGAGCTAAAGCAATATCTGAACCGATTTCCACCAAATTTGATGTACTTACTTCTAGACTGAATTGGGTTGGATTTGACAAAATTCAGGTCATTTTGACTGATAGTGGCCATTTGGTGCACAATTAACCTGAAATCGCTTAAAAATATATATGGGATATACAATTTGGCAGAGGTATTTCTGGGCTGTATGTGATATCTGGTACCAAATATCTGAAACGATTTTTACCAATTCTGATGTATTTCCTTCTAAATTGAATTCGTTCGGATGTGCCAAAAATCAGGCCATTTGGACTGAAATTGACCATTTTGTGCGCAATTAACCCGAAATCGGTTGAGGAGTGTATTGGAGCTATATCTAAATTTGAGCCGATTCTCACCATTTTCAATAGGGTTCGTCCTTGGGCCAAGCAAATATTGTTTGTAAAATTACATCTCAATCGCATAATAAATGCGACCTACATTTTGTTCACAATACATGACGGACGGACTGACATGCATAAATCGACACAGAAAGTGATTCTATGAAGATCCTCAAAAATAACTATGGGATCTATCTCGCTTCCTCCTCCATGTTACAAACAAATGCACAAAGACATAATACCCTTACCACTATATCGTGTAGGGTATAAAAAGGCATCACTAATGGTGAAACATATAGAAAATTGGTCTCTCCAAAGATTTTCTCTGTAGAAAATTTTTGGTCTCCAAAGATTTTCTCTATGTATGGCAAAAATTTTGGTCTCTAAAATTTTTCTTTGTGTAGAAAAAAAATTTTTGGTATCTCCAAAGATTTTCTTTACAGAAAAAGTTTGGTCTCCAAAGATTTTTCCACAAATAAAATTTTTTGTCTCCAAAGATTTTCTCTATAGAAAATTTTTGGTCTCTCCAAAGATTTTCCGTATAGAAAATTTTTTGTCTCCAAAGATTTTCCGTATAGAAAATTTTTTGTCTCCAAAGATTTTCCGTATAGAAAATTTTTTGTCTCCAAAGATTTTTCGTATAGAAAATTTTTGGTCTCCAAAGATTTTCCGTATAGAACATTTTTGGTCTCCAAAGATTTTCCGTATAGAACATTTTTGGTCTCCAAAGATTTTCCGTATAGAACATTTTTGGTCTCCAAAGATTTTCCGTACAGAAAATTTTTGGTCTCCAAAGATTTTCCGTATAGAAAAATTTTGATCTCTCCAAAGATTTTCCGTATAGAAAAATTTTGATCTCTCCAAATATTTTTTCTAACAAATGCTCCATACATCTCCATTGAGTTGTTGTTGTCGTAGTTCCATTTAATTTCTGTCAAAACTTCTTTCCAACAACAACACGAATAGCCAACAACCAAATAAACGAGCATGTCAAGACATGAAATGCCTTCCATATGTGTTTTTACTCTTGGTCTCTGTGTTTGGATACTTCCAAGGAATCAAGGCAATCATTTGTACTTACCACTCCCACAGAGAAATAGTTATTGATGATGTTGTACGGCACGGTGCAGTCCTTCTCGGTCTGACTTTTTAATGGCTTTTGCGGGGGAATGTTGAACGTTTTCATGTCACCGGCTGTGGGCGTTGGTGTTGTTGTCCGACAGCCTTGGCTGGGCGAGGGCGATGGGATGCCTGGCAATGTTGTTGGCCGGGGTGTGGGCGTTGTGGGACTGTGTGTGGGTGTGTGTGTTGCTGATCCGATGCCAGCAGCAGCTGGGGAGGGGGCGGAATCGACAGCAACGGCAGAAGCAGTCTCCGTTTCAGTATCAGGTACAGTTTCACTTTCACTAATTACAAATGCTTCATTACGAATGCCTCCATTGGAAGTGGAGGTGGCTGGGTTGACCACATTCGTTGGCGTCAGCTGGGCTTGTAGATGTTCTTTGGCCATGAGTGGAGAGTTGGTGTTGTTGTTGGTTGCAGACAAATTGCCGTTTATGTTCATTGATTTGTGGTCGCCGACATAGTCGTTATGATCGTGTGGGCCATTGTCGAGACCATTGCCAGTATCAGCCGCGTCCTCTCCTTCCATCCCCGCATCATTGCTGGCTGCCGACAGATTGCCTTGGTCATGTGGCAATGATGTGGATATCGTCTTGGCACATTGCTGTTGTTGGTGCTGCTGTCGTTGTATGGTCGATGCGGTGCTGCTGCAGGACGTGGTGGGACTACTACAATAGCTGATCATTGTTTCCTGCCGGCTACTGTAGGCCAAACGCTTCGTCTCAAATGTCGACATTGATATGCTCTTGGTTGTCTTGCATGTCGTTGCGGCACCATCGTCCACGTCCACATCCATGTCGTAACTTCTATTGCCTTCCTCCTCTCCCTGACTGCCGCAGGCCTGTGGAGGACTTTCATTGGCCGTGGTCTGTGTGTGATGGTAGAGATTGGTGCTGCAGCTGCCGCTGCGTTGAATTTCTTCACATTTCTCAATAAAGGATTTTTCGACGACCACACTTTGAGACAATTCGAATACCTTCTGCATGTTGGAGTGCAGTGTCACCTGTCGAGGACAAAACAATAAAAGTGGTTAGAAGCTGGAGGTGGCGGCAAGTGTTAATTGTCCTTAGGATCTTAACTTGGTAGAGTGTAAGGAAATCAATTGACTGTCAATATTTGCCAGAGATTTGAGAAACATTTTTTTTCTTTCGGGTTTCAGGGAAATCGGAGGTGTGGGGAATGTGTTTTGAAGAGTTGAGGTTTTGGGGTTTACCATTAAGAATGCCATGGTTATTTTTTGTCGAAATTTTACAGATGATATTGAAAATGGAATTTATTCAAAAGGGAACTGTTATCAACAACAATTTTACCAATTTTCTATTGAAAACTGTTAAAGAATTGCAGTTTTCTATAGAAAACATTCGCTGATGCTTTTGTAACCAATGACATTTTACTACTGAACACTGTTGGAAAATGAGTTTTTTTTTCTGTAGCGAACCTTCAACAAAAAGGCATTTTTCTATAGTAAACAGTTTACTAACCGACTTTTTCGGTAGGAAACTAAGAATCCAATATCTTTTGTTTTAGCAAAATGTCGTGAATTTTCTATAGAATAACAATATTTTTCTAAAGAAAATTTTTCCATAAAAAAAGTATTTCTGCACCGCACTGCACTTTTTCTACAGAAATCTCTCATTTTTCTATAGAAAACTCTAATTTTACTATAGAAAATTTTAAATTTTCAATAGAAAAATGTAGTCTTTCGATAGAAAACTGACATTTTTTTTTATAGAAAACTGTATTTTTTCTATAGAATCTGTTATTTTTCTATAGAAATATATAACTCTCACTTTTCTATACAAAATTCTCTTATTTTTCTGTAGAAAATTCTTATTTTTTCTACAGAGAGTGCTCATTTTTATCTATAGAAAATTTTAAATTTTTGCTTAGAAAACTCTCATTTTTTGCTTAGAAAATTCTCATTTTTTCTTTAGAATAGTCTCATTTTTTCTATAGAATATTCTCATTTTTTCCCATAGAAATTTCTTTTTTTTCTATAGAAAATATGAGAATTTTCTATAGAAAATATGAGAATTTTCTATAGAAAATATGAGAATTTTCTATAGAAAAAAATAAGAATTGTCTATGGGAAAAATGAGATTATTCTATAGAAAAAAATGAGACTATTCTAAAGAAAAAATTAGAAAATTCTCATATTTTCTATAGAAAATTCTCATTTTGTCTTTAGAATATACTAATTTTTTCTATAGAAAATGGTAATTTTTTTTCTATAGAAAATGCTCATTTTTTTCCTATAGAAAATTCTCATTGTTTTCTGTAGAACATTCTCATTTTTTTTCTACAGAAAAAGCTCATTTTTTCGAAAGAAAATTGATAATTCTTAAAATACTCATTTTTTTATAGAAAATTCTCATTTTTTTTTTCTCAATTTGTTCTATAGAAAAAATTAGAATTTTGCATTAAAAAATGAAGAATTTTTCTATAAAACATTAGAATTTTCTATAGAAAAAATTAGAATTTTCCATTAAAAAATGAGAATTTTCTATAAAAAAATGAGCATTTTCTAAGAAAAAATGAGTATTTTCTTTAGAAATTTTTTTTTTTCAATTTTCATTTTTTCTATAGAAATTCTCATTTTTTAATGGAAAATTCTAATTTTTTCTATAGAAAATTCTAATTTTTTCTAAAGAAAATTCTCATTTTTTCTATATGAGATTCTAATTAAAAATTAATCGTTTAACTGTAATTTTCCTATAGAAAACTGTAATTTTTTCTAAAAAAAAAAAAAATTTTCTAAAGAAAACTGTCGTGTTTCTATAGATCTGTCATTTTTCTATAGAAAACTGTCATTTTTCTATTCTAAATTCTCATTTTTCTATAGGAAATTTTAATTTTTTTCTATAGGAAATTCTCAAAAAATTCTATAGAAAATTATAATTTTTCTATAGAAAACTGTAATTTTTTCATAGAAAACTGTCATTTTTCCATAGAAACTACCTTTTTCCCTTAGAAAAGTGTCCTTTTTCCAGACAAATGTCAGTTAACTGAGAAAACCGCCAATTTTCTTAAAAAAAAATTTTGCAATTTTTCCATTAAAATCCCATTGACAAGGCGACCTGATCCTTATCCATCTTGTGAAACCCTTCAGAACTTATTTACACCTCCCCAAGATCGGCCTCAAAATACAGGCCAGTGTGGCAATTCTTCGCATGTAAATACACGTCACGTCAGTCATGACGCTCAGCAAACCGTCTCCAATTACGCTCTGACACCACAAAATCCAACAACAACAATTCAATTTCTCAACACTTACCTTTGGTTTTGGTATTTCCTCGCAGATGGGGTTATTGGTCACTTCAATGCTCCAGCGATCCAGCATAACTAAGCTGGCACGACGGATTTTGTCCATCAGCTTGGGTATGTTCTCACCCTCATAGCCGCCACCCCAACGCAGGCAACGAGCCAAATCGTTGCCAGTCCCCAGGGGGATAACACCAATGGCCGGCTGTGAGGCAAATTCAATGGAATCTGTGAAACGAAACGGAAACATAAGGACGGGGAAGTAGAAGAAGAAAAAGAATAAAAAAAAAACCCAAAATGAAACAAAACCATTACAAAACGCATAAAACGGTATTCCGCCCGGGATGAGAGTACGCAAACGAAAAGAGGCGAAAATGAGGCGTAAAGTAACCAAACGAAAAAAAAATCAAACAAACAAACAAACACAGCTTAAAGTGGTGGCACAGGCATTTAAGCAAAAACCAAATAATACTTGACCAAAAGTGGCCACATAGGAGCAATGCTGGTGGCTGTTTGGACACACACACAAAGAAAGAGGGAGCTTCAACTTACCCATGGCTTCGAGGACCCAGCCGACAGTGCCGTCACCACCGCAACAAATTACCTTAAAATTAGGCAAGTCCTTAAACAGTGTTAATCCTGTGAAAAACCAAATGAGAGGAATAAAAAACAAAGAAAGAAAGAGAAAAAGAGAAAGAGTGAATGAATGAATAAAACAAGCATTTTTTACAGACCATAAATCAAGGATAATAAAAATCAAAGCCAAACGCATTCAGCCTTTTGGGAGGATTGGTTTTTATTGAAGTTTTATTTCGATTGCAAATTGAAGAAGGAGGATATTTTTTTTCTTAGTTTAATGGAAGATAAGGATATGGGCTAAAATAAGAAGAATTTTGGAAAGAAAGGCGTTTTGTGGAGAATTGAAGGAATGAAGATGTGAGGAAATGTGTTTTGGTGGAAAAATGAAGTTTAAAGAAATGTGTGAATTATTTCGATATTGAAAATTCATTGAAGTTCACACAAGTTTCTCATTTGAAATAGTTCTTAAAACAAAAAAAATCTGTTGTTTAAAAAATTTATAAAAAAAATACCAGCAATTTTGAGTAGGAATACTCTCTTTAGAAAAAAAGAGAATAATTTTCTAAATGCAATTTTATACAGTTATTCGTGGCTCAGTAATTTTCTATAGAAAACTGGTGCCTTAGGTATATTTCTTGAGAAAATTCTGGTTTGCGAAACTTGTCCATGAATAAAGTGTTTCAATTTGTTTATACCCTCAGCCATATGGTTAGAGAGGGTATATATCATTTGATATGGCCAAAACGTGCCTCATCGAAATAACGTTTTTGACCCTAGGTGTCTTGGGACCATTTCGAGTCTATATAGCGATGTCCGTCCGTCTGTTTGGCTGGCTGGTGCGCACGATAACTCTCGATGGGAGTATCCGATTTGATCCAAACTTGGTATATCATAATATTATTGCCAAACTTAGATCGATTTCGGAGATGGGCCATATCGGTCCATTCCTTCTAGTACCTCCCCACAAAATGTCTACATTTTCAAAGAAAATAATTTGCTGCAAATTTCGCACATCTCAATATTTTTATTAACCCATAGTCTGGTGCGAAGATGGGACAAATCGGTCCACTCCTTCTGGTACCTCCCCCACAATGGGTCAAAATTTTAAATATCTATGAAGCTCATAAAACACGAAATTATCATCCGATTCCATTCAGACTTGGTACATTTTTAAATTTCCATCAATACAAGATCTGTTATAAAGATGGTAGAGATCGGACCACTCCTTCTGGTACCTTCCCCACAAAATGTCTACATTTTCAAAGAAAATAATTTACTGCACAGAAAGAGAAAGTATAATCCGATTTGGCTCCAACATTGCAAATTCCAATATTTGCATAAATGCTAGGTTAGGTGCAAAAATGGACAATATCGGTCCCCTCCATCAAGTACCTCCCCCACAATGGGTCAAAATTTTGAACAATTAAAACTCTTATAAAATGTGATTCAAAAATCCGATTGTCTTCAAATTACACACATCACCATGGTCTGGTGTGAAGATGGCATATATCGGTCCACTCCTTCTGGTACCTCCCCCACAAAGGTCCAAAATTTAGAATATCCGTACAAACGAAAAAAACACGAAATTAACATCCGATTTCATTCAGACTTGTCAAATCTCAATATTTCTATCAACACAAGATCTGTTATAAAGGTAGGTAGAGATCGAACCATTTCTTCTGGTACCTCCCAAAAAAAAGGGTCAATATTTTGAATAACCAAAACGATCATAAAATCCGAAATAAGCATCCAGATCTCTTTAAATTACACACATCACAATATTTTTGGTAGCACAAGATCTGGTATGAAGATGTGATATATGGGTCCACTCCTTCTGGTACTTTCCCCACAAAGGGTCAACATTTGGAATAATTATGTCTCTCATAAAATGCGAAGTAAGCATTGGGTTCTCATCAAATTTCACACGTCGCAATATTTTTAACAACACAAAATCTGGTGTAAGAATTGGTACCTTGTGGTACCTCCCCCACAAAGGGTCAAAATTTACGGATTAACCGAAATAAGCATCCGATTCTTTCCAAAGCACCGTTCAATATTTCTATTAACCCAAGATCTCTTGTGAAGAGTAGTTATCGGCTCACTCCTTTTGGTATCTCCTCCAAAACGGGTCAAGATTTTGAATAACCAAAACGATTATAAAATACGAAATAAGCATCCGGTTCTATTCATATTTCACACATACCATTATTCCTAATAACATAAGATCTGTTGTGAAGATGGGATATATCAGTTCACTCCTTCTGGTACCATCCCCACAAAAGTTCAAAATTTTGAATATCCATGAAGCTCATAAAATGCGAAATTGACATCCGATTCCATTCAGATTTGGTACATCTGAATATTTCTATCAACACAAGATATGTTATGAATATGATATATATATCTGCGAACCCCTTCTGGTATCTCATCCACAGAGGGCCACAATTTTCAGTTCTTTTATCTGTCTTAACTTGCGAAACAAGTTGCAATATCTAACTATTTTTGTCAACCTGGGATAAATATGGAATTTATGATTTCGGATAAAATTGGATCTAAAAGTTCGATTTTCTGGTAATTTTGTCCATACCTGGAAGACTTCGGTCGATTATATCTGTCAATTTACGCACAATTGAACATTTTCTGAAAAAATGTCGCATATCTCATATAAAGTGAAGGAAGTACCCAATATAGTCCAAACCTGGCACGTCACAATATTTATATCATATTTATTTTGGTCCGATAGGAAATGGACAATATTGGCCCATTTGTTCGGAACCTATTCCATAGATGGTCAACAATTTGAAAAATCATAAGAGAAGTCAAAATATACTTAAATAATCGAACTTTGGCTGAGGGTATACATCTGTCGGCAAAACCGACTGATACTATTTAGCTACAAATACCGGCTCATGGAGATTTTCAAATATAACTCGACAGTCAACTCTTTTGTATCAAATGGCATCTACAATGACTCACATTATTTTATTTGTAATTTTCTAATAACTTCTAACCATGCTGCCTACGCAGCGTATGATGCATAACAACCAAAACATTGCTCATACGCTCCCATGAACTCAAACAAAATGTGTTTAACAGCAAACAAACACACCCTCACACACACACACATGAAAACAGACCTCAAGTGTTGTGGAAGAACTATTTCAATTAAAATGAGAAAACTTTTTAATTTACAAAATTTCCAGTTCTTTCCCCTCTATAAATAAACAAAAGCCTATTCTCCTCCCAGACCCCCCGTTTCCAAGGCAATCATTGCAAGACTTCATTTCCAAACTTGGAATAGTAAAAAGTGCCAGTAATTGAAATTAAATTAGAAATGTTTCATTTTTAGTTTATGCAGAGAGCGGAGTCATTTATCTACAACAACTGGATAACAGATTTACCCATTTCCTCCCTCTCTCAAATGGCTCTATGCATTTTTCAACAAAAAAACCAGGAATTACAAAGAATTACATTACGGAATGACAACTTACCTTCCTTGGGTCCACCTTTTGATAAATCATAGACCTGACGTGGATTTAACATGTATTGGAATTTGCGCAGGATACGATCACCTTGACGTCCGCCACTTTTGGGATTAACGAAAACCAACAGGGGACAGCTGCCTTCGTTGGGTGGTGTCAGTTGGAAGTGTGTTGCCTGTTGTTGTTGTTGTTGGGCGTTATTTAGTAGAGACGTAGAAGATTTCTGCTGTTAGTTATAAATTCCAAAAGGGGGGAGGGGCGCACAGTGGAAGCATATTTACGCATATGGACGAGCACACACACACATGGGCGAAGGCATATGGATATGGAGAGACAAGCGTAAGCATAGACACATACAAAGGGCATAAAGTATACAATCATAGACGCACACACACACACATGTACATGGGGAGAGAAACATATGTTTTAATTAATATTTAAAATGCTGTAGAAACGTAATGGGATTGATGAAGTGTAAACAGAATCTGAATCTGAAATTTAATTTTACAAATTAGAAAAGGGGCAACCAAAATGAAACAAGGATCCATGAACATAAGGATTTATGTGCAACAAATGTAACCGCAGAAAGAAGGTGCGGGATGTTAGGGGATTAGAGGGAGATTTGTTAAAAATGATGGTGGGGAATGGGAATGATTTTTGGTGAAAATGTATGTAGGGGGATATGGCAAGGAAGATATGCAATGATGTAAGATGAGTAAGATATATAGACAACAGAACTCGAAGAGGTGTTTCAGTAAGAGAAAATATCCTTTAGCATTGTTAGAAAAAATCTTCGGAGTCGTTTAGAAATATGTCCTTTCGGAAGGGCTTATGTAAGCAGAAATCGTCAAGGTGGTACTCTACTGGAAGCAAATCTTCTATCGGTTGAAGTCCTGTCTACTGATAAACAGGCTGTGGAGGACTTCTTTTAAGACCATTAGATTTTTTAGTTTCATTAAATTTTTATCTTTCTATCGACTCCTTTGGGTATTTACAGAATTATATTTATATCTTAGACAGTCTAGACAAATTCGGTGAATTGCAGACCGTTTAGAGGTCTTCTATGGTTATAAAACTTATTCTATTGATGGAAGACTTGGATCTTCATAAATTTCGTTGGATCTTTAAAAATTTCTATAGCCTGTTTCACAAGCATGTTTTAGTAATTTGTGGAGTTTCGCAGAGTGGTCTCACAAAAAATTCTATAGAAATCCGTGGAGATCCACACAGGGGGGGGGGGGTCTCACAAAAATTTCTATAGAAATCTGTGGAGACCCACAAAGGGAGGTCTCACAAAAATTTCTATAGAAATCTGTGGAGACCCACAAAGGGAGGTCTCACAAAAATTTCTATAGAAATCTGTGGAGACCCACAAAGGGAGGTCTCACAAAAATTTCTATAGAAATCTGTGGAGACCCACAAAGGCAGGTCTCACAAAAATTTCTATAGAAATCCGTGGAGACCCACACAGGGGGGTCTCACAAAAATTTCTATAGAAATCCGTGGAGACCCACACAGGAGGGTCTCACAAAAATTTCTATAGAAATCCGTGGAGACCCACACAGGGGGGTCTCACAAAAATTTCTATAGAAATCCGTGGAGACCCACACAGGGGGGTCTCACAAAAATTTCTATAGAAATCCGTGGAGACCCACACAGGGGGGTCTCACAAAAATTTCTATAGAAATCCGTGGAGACCCACACAGGGGGGTCTCACAAAAATTTCTATAGAAATCCGTGGAGACCCACACAGGGGGTCTCACAAAAATTTCTATAGAAATCCGTGGAGACCCACACAGGGGGGTCTCACAAAAATTTCTATAGAAATCCGTGGAGACCCACACAGGGGGGTCTCACAAAAATTTCTATAGAAATCCGTGGAGACCCACACAGGGGGGTCTCACAAAAATTTCTATAGAAATCCGTGGAGACCCACACAGGGGGGTCTCACAAAAATTTCTATAGAAATCCGTGGAGACCCACACAGGGGGGTCTCACAAAAATTTCTATAGAAATCCGTGGAGACCCACACAGGGGGGTCTCACAAAAATTTCTATAGAAATCCGTGGAGACCCACACAGGGGGGTCTCACAAAAATTTCTATAGAAATCCGTGGAGACCCACACAGGGGGGTCTCACAAAAATTTCTATAGAAATCCGTGGAGACCCACACAGGGGGGTCTCACAAAAATTTCTATAGAAATCCGTGGAGACCCACACAGGGGGGTCTCACAAAAATTTCTATGGAAATCTGTGGAGACCCCACACAGGGGGGTCTCACAAAAATTTCTATGGAAATCTGTGGAGACCCCACACAGGGGGGTCTCACAAAAATTTCTATAGAAATCTGTGGAGACCCCACACAGGGGGGTCTCACAAAAATTTCTATAGAAATCTGTGGAGACCCCACACAGGGGGGTCTCACAAAAATTTCTATAGAAATCTGTGGAGACCCCACACAGGGGGGTCTCACAAAAATTTCTATAGAAATCTGTGGAGACCCCACACAGGGGGATCTCACAAAAATTTCTATAGAAATCTGTGGAGACCCACACAGGGGGGGTCTCACAAAAATTTCTATAGAAATCTGTGAAGACCCCACAGGGGGGTCTCACAAAAATTTCTATAGAAATCCGTGGAGACCCACACAGGGGGTCTCACAAAAATTTCTATAGAAATCTGTGGAGACCCACACAGGGGGGGTCTCACAAAAATTTCTATAGAAATCTGTGGAGACCCACACAGGGGGGGGGGGTCTCACAAAAATTTCTATAGAAATCTGTGGAGACCCACGCAGAGGCCCCTTTTTTACCACCAAAAACTTATATAGAAATCTGTGAATGCCATCAGGTGGGCCATTCAGAAAAATTTCTATAGAAAACTGTGGAGTACACCAGGGTGATTCTCCCAAGCCTTTTCCATCTGTGGATGATATCTTAACGCTCCGTGGAGTTCTCTCCAATATTTATTTTGGTTTCAAATCCTCTGGGTTCTTCAGTTTTTTATGGACTCCTTGTGAGTCTTAATATATTTCTCTGGAAAGTTTTTTTTCAAATTTTTAGATTTTCTTGGGTCTCAAAAGATTCAGTAGAGGTCTTTTTGGGATAGATAGAGGGTAATTTGAAGGTCCCTTCGGATATTTTTTATAGGTCTTCTTTAGGTATATGGTGTTTGTAGGTAGGAGCCCAAGTGAAGGTCAGCTATTTGTAGATAGAAGACCTTTAAATACGCATAGAAAACCTTTTGTAGATCTTCTACTGACAGAAGGGGTCTTTTAGGAATAAAATACCCCCTAAGAGTTATTTTATTGATAGAAGGTCCTTAGGGGTCTTTTTCGATATACTCCTTTGGAAGACTTTCTGGAAAACAGCCAATTGATAGAACACGTTTCAAAAGTCTGCCACAGACAAGAGCCATTTTTGAGGCCTTCTATGCAGAAGTTGGTGGTCTTCTCGAAAAATAAGCTAGCTTTGAGGTATTCTATAAATATTAGTCCTTTTAGAGATCTTCTACGGATATATAACCTTTTAGAGGGTTTGTATGGAATGAAAACATATTTTTAAGCTTTTCTATTGGAAAAAAATTTTTTGGAGGTCTCCCACAGATTGAGGTTCTTTTTCAGGTTTTCTTTTGGAAAATGCTCTATCAAAGTTTTTTTTCCATTAGAAGACCTTTAGGAGGTCTTTCATATGCAGAAAATACTTAAGATTCCGATTTGAGAATTTCTACAGATAGAAGTCCATTTGGGTTTCTTTAATAGGTATAAATAATGTTTAGGCTTTCTACGAAAAATAATCCTTATGGAGCTCTTCTTGTGATAGATGTCTTTCTGCAGGTCTTGCATGAGTAGAAGTTCTTTTAGATGCTTTCTACAAATGAAAGACATTTTATAGATTTGATATAGAGGGGAGTTCGCTTGAAGTCTACTAAGAGGTCTTCCTTCTCCAGATGTAAGACCTTTCGAGGTCTTCTATAGATACAACGCCTTTTAGAGTGTTTAACAGATTCAAGGCCTTTTAGAGGCCCTCTTTTGGGATAGGTCTTACTAGATGAATGACCTACTAGAGACCATATTTAAAAAGAGACTTTATTATCCAGCTAGAGACCATTAAGGTCTCCTCCAATAGACAAAATTCCATTCTAGGGAAATACACTGTCCATCCCTATATAAGTCTGTTTTGGAGCTATCTATAAATAGAAGACCTCAAGGGATATATTAATTTTTTTTGCGGAGCTTTTTTTCAAGATCCTTTGGTAAAAATTCGATTAAAACTCCTATGTAGATAAAAGTGCTTTTTTTTTAGTTCTTCTGGAGCTCTTCTAAAGATAGAAGTTACAGTCCTTACCTTAAGTCATTTTTTATATGCCTTCCGATTAGTGGCCTTCTATAGAGAGGATACTCTTAGAAATCTTCTATAAACAAATGGTCTACAGGTGGAAGATTTTTTTGAGTCCATCTATGGATACAATGCCTTTTATAGAGTTTCTAAAAATTCAGGCCTTTTATTGGTCTTCTTTAGTTAAGGTCTTTGAAAGACCTCTCAGATTTCTCATATACTTAGAAGATTTCTAAGAGTATCCTCTCTATAGAAGGCCACCAAACGGAAGGCATATAAAAAAGGACTTAAGGTAAGGACTGTAACTTCTATCTTTAGAAGAGCTCCAGAAGAGCTAAAAAAAAGACTTTTATCTACATAGGAGTTTCAATCGAATTTTTACCAAAGGATCTTAAAAAAAAGCTCCGTAAAAAAATTAATATATCCCTTGAGGACTTCTATTTATAGATAGCTCCAAAACAGACTTATATAGGGATGGACAGTGTATTTCCCTAGAATGGAATTTTGTCTATTGGAGGAGACCTTAATGGTCTCTAGCTGGATAATAAAGTCTCTTTTTAAATATGGCCTCTAATAGGTCATTCATCTAGTAAGACCTGTCTCAAAGGAGGCCTCTAAAGGCCTTGAATCTCTTAAACCATCTAAAAGGCGTTGTATCTATAGAAGACCTCGAAAGGCCTTACATCTGGAGAAATAAGAACTCTTAGAAGTCTTCAAAAGAACTCCCTTTTATATCAAATCTACATAATCTCTTTCATTTATAGAAGGCATAAAAACTACCAATGTAATACCTGCAGAAGGACTTCAATTTCAAGAAGACCTCCTGAAAGATTTTTATTCATATTCTCTCCCTAGAGACAATTGCTTACTCTTCCCATTAAGAGTAGGGATTTGTATTGAAACATACTGTCCATCTCTGTCTTATTTACATTTACTCTGCATATGTGCGTGTATATATGTATGTATGTGTGTAGTGATGTAAAATATTTGACATTGCCTTGAGCTATAGCAACAATTTTTAAGCGCATTTCATTTACCTTGTTTGCTTGATTAACGGAACGTTGACGATCCAATACGGCCGGGCATATGGAAGTGGGTGGTATTATCAATTCGGCGTACTCGCCCAGCGAACATTCCTTTTTCACGGAGGAGGCACAGCGATTGTGTAACTGTAATAAAGAAAATGAAAAGAAGAAGAATAAATAAAGACTCTGTGTTTGATGAGAGAGGGAGAGCGAGAGATAGAGGGAGGGAGTGGGAAAATGTAAATGTAAACAAAGTCAATTTTCATTTAAGATAAGCTCTCCGTTAAGTTGTTTAAGTTTAAATAATTTGACAAAAAGCCAGTTGGTATT
Organism: Musca domestica; assembly: GCF_030504385.1. Classification (NCBI taxonomy): domain Eukaryota; kingdom Metazoa; phylum Arthropoda; class Insecta; order Diptera; family Muscidae; genus Musca; species Musca domestica. Next base: position 15,300,982 of record NW_026712409.1, on the reverse strand, counting down.
GAAAAATTCATTTGAATTCAATGAATTCTCATTATTGTGTATTCTTTATTTATTTATTTTTTTTGGATACATTTTAATCAACAACATCAAACATTTTGTTAACATTTCGTTGAAGAGGTAGTGAGAAAGAGAGAGAGAGAGAGAGAGCGAGAGGAGATGGAGTTGTATTGGTATTTGTACACGTGTCAAATTGAATTAATCATTGCCATGGCAAATTTAAGGTTTCGAATAAAGGATATTGTATGGAGGGCTCAATGGGAGGGGTTTTAATTAAGTTTAAATGGTTTTGAAAATAATTCTTTAGGGCATATAAACTTAGAGACAACCGATTTGGTTTTATGGAGAACACTTAAAACAGTTCAAAAAATTTAAAAGGTCTTCAAATAAAAAAAAATAAATAAATAAATAAAAATAAATAAATAAAATTAAAAATAAGTAATTAAAAATAAAAAAATAAATAAATATAATAACGACAAGTTAAAAAGTTTCGTTCGGTTTTTTCGACAGATGTATACCCTTAGCCAATGTTCGATTATTTAAATATATTCTGACTTCTGTTATGATTATTCATATTATTGACCCTCTACGGAGTAGGTTCCAAAGGAATGGACCAATATTGTCAATTTGGTCTCGGACCTAAATAAATAGGATTTACAGGGTGAGATGAAAAAACTGCAACAAACTTCAGACTGCTGTCATATCTAAGCCACTCGTCCGACAGCTGTTAAAATTATTCCAGTGACTGCTCATTATATTGTTTACAAGCGCACAAAAGCATCTTTGTGGGCATTTTCCAGAGAAAAAAATTATTTGTGGTGGAATTCAAGCGTGATAGTGTGATTTCTTTATATTTAGCTGGAAAACCACAAGTGGCTATCGTTAGAGCACTCCAGCATTTAAATGTGAATAAATCTTTTGTGTCTCGTACCATAGCTCGTTGACGTGATACTGGTAGCGTAGCCCTACGTCAAGAAAGTGGACGGAAGAAAACAGCAACGTCAGCAGAAATTGTTCGAAAAGTAAAGAAGCGACCTTATCGAAACCCTCATCGCAGTGGCCGAAAAATGACTCGTGAGCTGAACATATCGCAATATTCCATTCGGCAAATAATGAAAAACGAGCTCGGGGTAAAGCCATTGAAATTCCAAAAAGTGCAAGAACTTACACGGCAACAGAAAGAAAATAGACTCAAAAGAGCTAAAGAGTTACTTCGCTTGACCGAGAGTGGTGAACTGCCGAATTTGGTTTTCTCACTCTCCGATGAGAAAACATTCGTTGTCTAGCAGTTTGTAAACAATCAAAATTATCGTGTTTATCTGCCAAAGAGGTCAGCTGAAAATGTGCACCTTCGGTTGGCCACCAGAACTCAAGCGCCGGCCATGGTGATGGTGTGGGCCGCCATAACAGCCGATGGTCGCTCTCCGCTCGTATTAATCGACCTGATGCCACGGTCGAATAAATACCGAATATTATCGCGAAATTATTCTGGAGGGTGTATTAAAGCCTTGGACACGCAAACATTTTAGCCGCAGACCTTGGACATTCCAACGGGACTCAGCACGCGCCACCAAGAATGGTTACAAAATGAGGTTCCTCGCTTCATTTCCAGCACACAATGGCCACCAAAATCTCCGGATACCAATCTGTTGGACTATTGTGTCAGGAGTATTTTGGAAAGCAAGGTTGGCACTAAAAAATACCAAGGGGAATGGGCCAAAATACCGCAGTGCAACATTCGGGCAGCGTGTGACGGTTTCATTGGCCATTTGAAGGCCATAAATCTAAACTTTACTAAAATTTGAAGCTATTTCCGACATTTTTTTGCATTCCTTCAATAAAATTATTAAAAAAAAAATAAAATTTTTGGCGTTAGATTTTGAGAGTTGAGAGTTGTAATTATTTCAATTTTGACCCTTGGTAGGGGAGGTACTTAATGGAGTGGACCGATATTGCGAACGTAACCTAGCACTGATGTAAATGTTAGGATTTGCAAACTTGGAGCAAAATCGGATTATCTTTTCTATTTCTGTGCAGTAAATTTTTTTTTAAGATTTCGATCTTTTGTGGGGTAGGTACCACAAGGAGTGGACCGATATATACCATCTTCACAGCAGATGTTGTGTTTGTAGAAATAATGGGATGTGCGAAATATGAAGAGAACCGGATGCTTATTTCGGATTTTATAATCGTTTTAAAAACTATAGCCTTTTGAGGGTGAGGTACCAGAAAGAATGGTCCGATATCTACCATCTTTATAACACATCTTGTGTTGATGAAAATATTGAGATGTACCAAGTCTGAATGGAATCGGATGTTATTTTCGAGTTTTATGACCTTCATGGATATTCAATAATATTACGATGCACCAAGTTTGGACCAAATCGAAAACTCTCTTCGAGGGTCATTGTGCACAGCAGCCAGACAGACAGATGGACGGGCATTGCTAGATCGACTCCAAATATCCTGACCAAACGGATTTGGTTCAAAGAGGCCTAGGGTCTTGCACCGTTATTTCGGCAAGGCACGTTTTGATCGTATCAAATGATATATACCCTCTCTAGCCATATGGCTGAGGGCATTAAAAAATAAATAAAACTTTCAAAAAATTGTGAAATTTTAGAAAAGCCTTTTTTGCTTTGAGAGAATAGCTACACAACATGTTCTGTAAATATCTTCTAAGATGGCGAGGAGGGGGGTGGGATGGTGCTTGTGTCCATCACCACGAAACTAAAATCGAATAACTTTAAAAAAGAAACTATCTTGTCTTTCTATTGTCTGCTTTTACATTCCCCCACCCCATAGCATCCCTTCCGCTCCAACACCTCCATATGGCATCGGCTGGCGTGTCACTTGTTACATTCGAATCCGCTTGTTTACGCTTAACACGTTTTTATTATTGTCAAATTACGTTCTTAACAAAATATTGGAATTGGAAAGTACAAAATTGTCTTTTGTCGAAATAGACGGTGCGTGCTCTCCTTTAGGTGGCACCGCTCAACGACGTGATAAAGTAGTCATGGCAGCCAACCAGCCAAGGAACTAGTCAGGGAATGGCTAACGAATAACAGGTCCTACAGCGGCAAAACAAAACAAAAAGGAAACAAAACAATAAATTTGATCAAAGAAACGAGAAGACAACTTGTTAAATAAACAATAGATTGGGGAAGAGAAAAGGGAGGGGCGAGCAAAATCGAAGACAGTAAGGAAACATATTGAAAGGAAGGCCACAATATTTTGTAAAATCAGCAGCATATTTCTTTTTCAAGACAAAAAAAAAAACAAAACAATAACAATTGTTAAACGCTTTAACAAAAAAAATAAAAAAAAAAACTGAAAATTCCTTTTTACTTTTATTGCAGCTAAATCCTGGGCGCTGTGGATAGAGGGGCACCATAAAAAAACCTCAACTATTCGCAAAGCCTTACAGGCCCCTCTCAGCTTTTGTAGCTGTAAAGAAAGGGAGTAGGAGAGGGATAAACAAGCCCATTTCTTGTTAAGCCATGGCATTGCTATGCCCAAAACGTAAAATGTAATACCACTGATGGCACAATGAACTCATGCTGGTCGTTGTTGTTTTCTTTGACACACTTTTTGTTGTTGTTGTTGTTGTTATTATTGTTTTTCGGTTTATTGGGTTTTCAAAACATCATTTGTTCGTCCCCCTTCACGTTTTGTGTTTTTTTTTGTTTCGAATTCAATGGAAATACGTGACAATTTTCCCATTGACAATTTAAGCGGAAATAATACAAAAATCCCAACTATAAAGTCTGCATTTGGGAAGGAAGTCCTTGTTGTTGATGCTGTTTTTGTTGCTGTTGCTGCTCCTGTTATTGTTATTATGCGGTGTCAAAGGATAACATTTTGCCATAGACTTTAATGGATAGCAAATCGAAGAAACAAAAAAAAAAAAAACATGAAAGGAAATAACAACGGAAAAATGAGGAAAACTTCAAGTGAGACATAACGAAGGCAACAGGGTGGGGTAGAAACAAAACGACTTATTACATGTCTCCCCTACATGAGAGGGTCTCCCATGGTATTGAATAGAAGAAAGAATTTTTAAAGATCTTTTGAAGGCAAAACCATTTAAAAGGTATTCTACAGACAAGAGACCTCTTCTATGTGAGACCCACAGAGGGTCTCCACAGATTTCTATAGAAATTGTTGTGAGACCCACAGAGGGTCTCCACAGATTTCTATAGAAATTGTTGTGAGACCCACAGAGGGTCTCCACAGATTGTGAGACCCTCAGTGTGAGTCTCCACGGATTTCTATAGAAATTTTTGTGAAAGCCCACAGAGGGTCTCCACGGATTTTTATAGAAATTTTTGTGAGACCCACAGAGGGTCTCCACGGATTTCTTTAGAAATTTTTGTGAGACCCACAGAGGGTCTCCACGGATTTCTATAGAAATTTTTGTGAGACCCACAGAGGGTCTCCACAGATTGTGAGACCCTCAGTGTGAGTCTCCACGGATTTTTATAGAAATTTTTGTGAGACCCACAGAGGGTCTCCACGGATTTCTTTAGAAATTTTTGTGAGACCCACAGAGGGTCTCCACGGATTTCTTTAGAAATTTTTGTGAGACCCACAGAGGGTCTCCACGGATTTCTATAGAAATTTTTGTGAGACCCACAGAGGGTCTCCACGGATTTCTATAGAAATTTTTGTGAGACCCACAGAGGGTCTCCACGGATTTTTATAGAAATTTTTTGGATTTCTATAGAAATTTTTGTGAGACCCACAGAGGGTCTCCACGGATTTCTATAGAAATTATTGTGAGACCCACTGTGTGGGTCTCCACGGATTTCTATAGAAATTTTTGTGAGACCCCCTGTGTGGGTCTCCACGGATTTCTATAGAAACTTTTGTGAGACCCACAGAGGGTCTCCTCGGATTTCTATAGACATTTTTGTGAGACCCACAGAGGGTCTCCTCGGATTTCTATAGAAATTTTTGTGAGACCCACAGAGGGTCTCCTCGGATTTCTATAGAAATTTTTGTGAGACCCACAGAGGGTCTCCTCGGATTTCTATAGAAATTTTTGTGAGACCCACAGAGGGTCCCTCCACAGATTTCGATAAAAATTTTTGTGAGACCCACAGAGGGTCCCTCCACAGATTTCTATAGACATTTGTGTGAGACCTCCCTTGGTCTCCACAGATTTCTATAGAAATGTTTGTGAGACCCCACAGAGGGTCTCCACAGATTTCTATAGAAATGTTTGTGAGACCCCCCTGTGTGGGTCTCCACAGATTTCTATAGAAATTTTTGTGAGACCCCCCTGTGTGGGTCTCCACAGATTTCTATAGAAATTTTTGTGAGACCCCCCTGTGTGGGTCTCCACAGATTTCTATAGACATTTGTGTGAGACCTCCCTTGGTCTCCACAGATTTCTATAGAAATTTTTGTGAGACCCACAGAGGGCCCCTCCACAGATTTCTATAGAAATTTTTGTGAGACCCATAGAGGGTCTCCACGGATTTCTATAGAATTGTTTGTGAGACCCCCAGAGGGTCTCCACAGGTTTCTATAGAAATTATTGTGAGACCCACAGAGGGTCTCCACGGTTTTCAATAGAAATTTTTGGGGAGACCCACAGGGGGTCTACACGGATTTCTATAGAAATTTTTGTGGGACCCCCTGTGTGGTTCTCCACCGATTTCTATAGAAATTTTTGGAAGACCCACAGAGGGTCTCCATAGATTTCTATACAAATTTTTGGGAGACCCACAGATGGTCTCCATAGATTTCTTTAGAAATTTTTGGGAGACCTACAGAGGGTCTCCATAGATTTCTATTGAAACTTTTGTGAGACCCACAGGGGTTCTACACGGATTTCTAGAGAAATTTTTGGGGAGACCCACAGTGGGTCTCCACGGATTTCTATAGAAATTTGTGTGAGACCCACAGTGGGTCTCCACGGATTTCTATAGAAATTTGTGTGAGACCCACAGTGGGTCTCCACGGATTTCTATAGAAATTTGTGTGAGACCCACAGTGGGTCTCCACGGATTTCTATAGAAATTTGTGTGAGACCCACAGTGGGTCTCCACGGACTTCTATAGAAATTTTTGTGAGACCCCCTGTGTGGGTCTCCACAGATTTCTGTGGGTCTATACAGATTTCTATAGAAATTTTTGTGAGACCGCCTGTGTGAGTCTCCACAGATTTCTATAGAATTTTTTTGTGAGACCACTGTGTGGGTCTTCACAGAGCAGACTATTAGGAGGCCTTTTATGAGGAGAAGACCTTTAACAGGGGTTCTGTAGAGTAAAGATCTTTATCGGGTCTTCTATGGAGGGAGGACCTTTTAACAGATCTTTTATGGAGAGAAGATCTTTTATGGAGCGAAGAACTTTAACAGGTCTTCAATGGAGCGAAGACCTTTAAGAGAGATTTAAAGAGAGAGATTTGGAGAGATATTTCAAGAGAATACCTTTAACAGACCTTTAAAAGGTCTTTTAGGGAGAGAATACCTTTAACAGGTTTTCTAGGGAGAGAAGATCCTTAACAGGGGTTCTATGGAGAGAAGACCTTTAACCGGCCTTCCATGGAAAAACTAACTTTGATTTAAGGATGTTCTCTTTTGGTTCACCTTTTCGAGTCTACATTTGACTATGAATGTTGTCATTAAGACAACATTACTTTGGCAGGCACTCGAATACTTTAGTCTGTTCTCTGCTTTGCGAGAGCATCTGTGTGTGACTCTCCAACTACATTCGATATTAATAACTTAACATTGCATGTCCTGTAGATTTTTGCGTACTTTAAAGGATTTAAGCAAAACGTGATTTTCCAACAAAATTTTTGAGACTTCCAACTGGCAAATGATGGGAAGCCTCTTCAATCTCTCGACTGAGGCAATGCAGCAGCCACACCAATGGCATTTCAATTTAATTATGCCAATTTTGTAAATGACATTGAGCATCGAACGGTAGCACCTCCCCTCCCCCCCCTCCGTTCCTCTCCCACCACTATCTGATTGGGGCCTCGTTGTGTTTTAATTAAGTTTGGTCAGGTGTGGCAAAAGAAAATGAATGGAAAAATTGCTGGAAAAACTCATACAACGACAACAACAATAACAGCGACATTGAAAAAAAAAAAAATCAGAAAGATTTATTGCAAACTTACCATCATGTGACACCATCGACACGTGAGACCGGTGATGCCGTGATATGCCTTGATGCGTTTACGGCACTTCGAACAGTGCCCATAGCAATTGCCTTCGACCCAGTGATGCAGGAGATCGCCACCACCCTTGACCTTTTTCGATTTGACATATGTTGTTATACAAGAGGCCGGGGCACGTTGTACGCAACGCTCGTGAACGGTGTACTTGCATACTGGCGATGTGAGGGGGTGGTGGGTTGGATGTTTGGTCATCATCGATGGGATTGATTGGATATGCATGAAAATTAAAGGATAAAATAGAAAAAGAAGATAAGTAAGATGAGAGCGGGGTAAAAAAAAAATAGGAATCAATTGTTAATTTTGAAGATTCGTTAACAACATTTTAAGGACTATTTCAAGAATATTTCTTGGATTTTTGGAATTTTTTTAAAGGACAAATTCACGAATTATTTTCTAGGATTTTTTCTTTGCTGTTAGGAGTATTTTTCAAGGACTATTTCGCGGATTTTTTCCCTGGGTGGATCTACACAGATTTTAATAGACTTTTTTTTGAGACCTCCCTTTGAGGTTCTCCGCAGATTTCTATATACATTTTTGTGAGATCTCCCTGTGTGGGTCACCACAGATTTCTATAGAAATGTTGTGAGTCTTTACAGATTTTTATACAATTTGTTAGGAGACCTCCTTGTGTTTGTCTCCACAGATTTCTATAGACATTTTTTTTGGAGACATCCCTGTGACCCACACAGATTTCTATAGACATTTTTGTGAGACCTCACCTGTGTGGGTCTCCACAGATTTCTATAGAAATTTTTGTGAGACCTCACCTGTGTGGGTCTCCACAGATTTCTATAGAAATTTTTGTGAGACCTCACCTGTGTGGGTCTCCACAGATTTCTGTAGAAATTTTTGTGAAACCCCACCTGTGTGGGTCTCCACAGATTTCTATAGAAATTTTTGTGAGACCCCACCTGTGTGGGTCTCCACAGATTTCTATAGAAATTTTTGTGAGACCCCACCTGTGTGGGTCTCCACAGATTTCTATAGATATTTTTGTGAGACCCCACCTGTGTGGGTCTCCACAGATTTCTATAGAAATTTTTGTGAGACCCCACCTGTGTGAGTCTCCACAGATTTCTATAGAAATTTTTGTGAGACCCCACCTGTGTGGGTCTCCACAGATTTCTATAGACATTTTTGTGAGACCCCACCTGTGTGGGTCTCCACAGATTTCTATAGAAATTTTTGTGAGACCCCACCTGTGTGAGTCTCCACAGATTTCTATAGAAATTTTTGTGAGACCCCACCTGTGTGGGTCTCCACAGATTTCTATAGACATTTTTGTGAGACCCCACCTGTGTGGGTCTCCACAGATTTCTATAGAAGTTTTTGTGAGACCTCACCTGTGTGGGTCCCCAAAGATTTCTGTAGAAATTTTTGTGAGACCTCACCAGTGTGGGTCTCCACAGATTTCTATAGAAATTTTTGTGAGACCACACCTGTGTGGGTCTCCACAGATTTCTATAGAAATTTTTGTGAGACCCCACCTGTGTGGGGGTCCACACTTGTGTGAGTCTCCACAGATATAGACATTTTTGTGAGAACCCACCTGTCTGGGACTCAGGAGATTTCTAGAGAAATTTTTGTGATAGGACTTCCTGTGGGATGATTTCACGAAATTTCGAGATATATATTTTTGGGACTATTTCTTTGATATTTGGAATATTTTTTCAAGGACTGTTTGAGTTGCAATCTTTGGCCATAATCGTAGACTTTTTTAGAATATTCGCTAAGGACTCTATGTGCTACAATAGTCGAATATTTCAGAAACATTTTCTTTGAAGAGCCATCCTCCTTAATACTTACATACACAGCAGAGACCCTTTTTGCCCAAGCCAACCAACATATTAAGGCAGAGATTACAATAGGCAGGCTTCTTGAAATGCTTCAAACGCCAAACGTGGTTGCCATCCTCCTTTAGAGCGGTGCTATCGACTCCTGAAAGAAAAAAACAAAAAATACAAATTATTTCGAAATTTTCTTAAATTTTAAAATAAAATCTCAAATAAAACTCGTTAATATTAAATTTCCAAAAACCAAATTAAAACATCTTTTCCCATTTTTCTCCAGGATAGAAAAAAACTACAACTGAGAAAAAAACTCCAGCACAATTTCCTGTACTTGAAAAAGCATTACCAGCAAAAAATGGCTCTTGTCACCAACATGTGTTGGTGTGTTACTTGCTTGCCTGGTGCTGGAAATAACGATTAAGATTCTTCAGATTGTTAGCAGCAACCAAGGAAGTTGCAGTATACACAAGTCTGCAGTACTCCTTTGCTTTTGAAGTATTAAAGAGTTGCTTTCGAAGGAAAATAAGAAAATTTCTTTATTCTGTTTGGGCGTTAAAGGTGTGTTTGGTTGCTAGTGTTCTTAGGTACACGTATATGTGTCTGGAGATTATTGGTTCTCATCTTAAGTGAGTTTGCGTTATGCACTTGATGGCAACGGAGGGATGAAGTTGTTTCCTATGTCGTATATGACTAAGGGGTTTCATGACAGAGCCACAAAAAAAAAAAAATTAAAAAAAACGGGGACATGTCTTTAATTTACTAAAATAACTCAATATTACCACAAGATATGGGGGTGGATTAAAGGGTAAGTCTGGGGTTCAGCAGATCAATGACGACCTTCAGAAGTTTGGCTGTCTGGAGGAAGCCATTATAAGGGGCTAGGGAGCAAATTTCAGAAGAATTTCAGTCTACGGCCTCTAGTCTAGAGAAGACTGTCTTAAGTCTATAGAAGATCTATACACTGGCTTCTGTCTACAGAACATCTGTCACACGTCTTCATGTGTATAGAAGATCTATAAGTGATCTTCTGTCTGTAGAAAACGTGCAAAAAGCTTTCTCTCCATAGAAAACTAATAAAACGGCTCTGTCTATACAAAAAATGTTCATCCTTTATAGGAAGATTCTCGATGAAGGACCATATTGCCCATTTTTGCATCTGGCCCAGGATTCATGAAATCATTAAGATTAGAAAAGTTGGCACAAAATCGGATTATCCTTTCTTGTACTATTAGGTCATTTTTTTCTGTGAAAATGTTGAGCTTTTGTTGGGGAGGTACCAAAAGGAGTGAACCAATATTGTCCATCTCCGAACTAGATCTAAATCGGATGCTCTCTTCAACAGCCAGCCAGATAAACAAACGGACGGACACACTAGATCGCCTTCAAATATTCTTAAATGAATGGTCCAAAGAAATGGTCCAAAGAGACCTGGGGTCTAAAACCGTTATTTTGATTACGCACGTTTTGTCAGTATCAAATGAGATATAACCTATGTAGCCATATGGCTGAGGGTATAAACAGGGTATTTTGCATGTGAATACTTTCAGGGGCTCTAGGAATTACCTTCAAAGATCATGTGCGGAGGACGTTCAAGTGTCTTCTGCAAAAAAACTTTAGGAGGCCTTTAGGTCATCTTTCTTCAGAAGTCTGCTATATATAGAAGGCAATCCCAGTAAAAAAGATCATCAGTAGATCACCTGTCATAGAAAGCCCTTGGATAGTCCTCTTCCTATCGAATATCATTGGGAAGAACCTATTTATGGTAGGCCTTGAGGGGAATAGAATACACTGGCTTTTGCCCAGAGAAGGCCTTCCGAAGGTCTATTACTTAAAAAGCTACGAAAGGAGTGTTTTGCTTCGAAGAAGGCTCTTTCGCCTTTCGACGACTTTCAGGGGGTCTCATGTCTAGGTAATACCTTCAAGAGTCACCTGTAGAAGACTTTTACATGCCTTTTTTTGGAAACCTAAAATAAACCTTTGCATGAACTTCTTTCATGGAATACCATTGGAAAGATTCCGCTTATTGAAGGTAGACCTTGAGGGGACTAAAATACTCTTGAGTGTACCTTGAAGAGAATAGAACACCCTGCCTTGTGCCTATAGAAGACCTCTAAAATGTCGTATTTTATAGAACCCCTTAAGGGAATACCTTCATGGGTCATTTGTAGAATACTTTTAAGAGCCTTCCGTAAAAGATCTTTAGAAAGTCCATTTCCTATAAACTACAATCAGAGATCTACTGTATACAAAAATAAATTTTACTTAAGAAGAACTTCAGTATCTCTCCTGTCATATAGGTCCTCGGACAACCTTCTTTCTATAAAATACCTTTGGAAAGATTCTGTCTATGGAAGCTAGACCTTAAAGAGAACAGAATACCCTGCCTTGTGCCGATAGAAGGCCTCAAAATTGTTGTATTTTATAGAACCCCTTCAGAAGGTCTGTAGAAGAACTTCTAATGATTTCCTGTCTTTGAGAGATTCCTTTTTATGTAAGTCCTTCCGAAGGCCTTATCTTTACTGAAGTCCTACGGAAGGTCTCCCTGGAGGGAAGACAACCTAGAATTTTTGTCTAGAGGACATTTAAAAAGGGGTTTTTCCTGTAGAAATCTTTCAGGGGGTCTAATGTCTAGAGAATACCTACAAGTGTCATCTGCAGATAGCTTTCAAGTGTCTTCTTCTTCCATTAAATTACCTTCAGAGGTCTCCTATATAAGGCATTCTTACCATAAAATAGAAAACCTTCGGATGGTTTTCTTCCTATAGAATACCTCCGGGAAGGTTCTGTCTATTAAAGCTAGATCTTGAAGGGAACTGCATACCCTTTTGATATTCTTCTGCATCTAAAAGTTCATGGGGAAAACTTCCGTTTTTTATAAGTCCTGCGGAAGGTCTTCTGTCAATAGAATACTTGCCAAAGGTATTCTGGACAAAATGTTTCATTTTGCATAAAAAACCGTCAGCAGCGGTCGTCTCTATAGAAACGCTTCAACAGGTCTCCCGTCCATGGAGGGGATTTGGTAGGCATTATGTTAACAGAAAAAAAACTGCTGTAAGCCTTCTCACTGTGGAAGACCTTTAGAAGATTTTGGTCACAGAAGACTTTCTGGAAACCTCCTAAAAGAGTAAGTATATTTGGATGTCTTCTAAAACAGAATAGTTTTCAAAAGCTTTTTATAAACAAAAGATCTTTTAAGGCTTCTCCAGTCTCTCTTCAGTCTATACGCCTTCTGTCCAAAAAAGGGACCTGAAGAAGGTCTCCTGTCTCTGAAGGACATTTACAAGATCTGCTGCCTATTAAAAAAAGCTTTTGGAAAGCTTTCTATTTTTAGAAGGCCTCCAACCTTCCTTCCACAACAGACGATTTTCTCTAACAAAAGGTTCTATGGAAAACTTTTCCCTGTGGAGGGTCATTAGAAAGTCTATATTAAAGGTTTTCAGAATGTTTTCGATGAATACACTCCTCTTTCAGATGTATTAATATTTGAGAATAATATTTGTAATTCGAATTGTAATTCGAAAATTCAAAATGTAATTCGTATGATTTCAATTGGAATTCGAGAATGATGAAATTCGAATTAATCCAATTCCAAAATCGTAATTCTTTCTCTATCGGAAAATGTCCTATAGGCCTTTTTATACGGTGCACCATAGTATGGAGCGTATATTAAGTTTGTCATTCCGTTTGTAACACCTCGAAATATATATTTTAGACCCCACAAAGTATACAATTCTATGTCGATTTAACGATGTCCGTCTGTAGAAAACACTCTAGCTTCCAAACGAATTGGAGGAGGTTGATAAAATTTGATGGTACTTCACATTTCGTATTTGTAGTTGGTTATGGGTACTACACCCGGCGACAAAAAATTGCCTATGGAGGTCCAGGTCTTCGTATAGGCCCTATATTCGGTATTTTGATGATTTTAGCTGCATTATTCACCGAAATTGTGTAACATTTCGTATTTGAAATTCCTAATTGGTACTTAAAGCTATAACAGAAAATTGACTGTGCGGGTCCACGACTTCGTATAGCACCCATTTAACGGTAAATCCTTAAATTCGGGATATTTTTCACCTGAATTGTGGCAAATTTCGTATTTGCAGTTAGTAACGGGTACTACTAGGAAAATTGCCTATGCAGGTCCAGGTGTTCGTATAGCCGCCATGAAACGGTATCTCTATATATTCGGTATTTTTATGGTTTTAAACAGAATTTTTCAATGTGTTTTTTTAATTTCCAAATTTTTTCCGAATGGTGGAGGGTATTCAAAGTTCGGTCCGGCCGAACTTAAGGTGTGAATACATAAAAAGCTTTTTTGACTGGCTTCTTCGGAAAATAACAAAGAAGCTTAGGTCCAAAATCGAACTAGATCAACCTAAAACTTCGTTGATATTCTACGAAGAAGAACGCCGATGACTTACCCCAGTCCCAAAAACGTTTTATGTATTCTCGCCTTTACTGCTTTTTTTGGCTCTTTTAGTTTTAATATCTAAATTACTGGGGGTTCTCTGAAACTAGAAGACCTTGTTTTTGGCACAAATAATTTTCGCATTTTCTTATTTCATTCGAATAAATTATTTCAAAATTCTTGGAATTCAGAACATCAGTATTTTCTCATATTCTACTAAATATCTACTCTTGTTAAGCTGTTCCAACAGAATATATTTATCATCTTATGCTTCTCATACACCTACACCATCTTCTTGTTCGTCTTCGTTTGATTTTCCACATAACTTACCTAATAGCACCAATAAAGGTATCGTTGTCATGCCGCCACGTTGCCACTCTTCCAGGGAGACGGTGCCATCGGCATCATAGTCAATTTCTATCATCATATCTTGCAAAATCTGTAAAATTGTCGAGATGAAAGGGGGGAGAGAGAGGGAGAGATGAAAACGAAGGCATGAAAATAAAGATATTTGCACGTACAAATATACATATCTATGTGTGTGTGTAAAGGTAAATATCTATGTTATGAGTATGAGTGTTTGCAAGTGTCTTAGGGGTATGGATTTTCATATGAAATTTTGGAAAGAGATATGCATGTATGTGTGTGTGCATTGTCATTGTCACTCATATATATGAAACATCTTTACATTGAGTGGTGAACATGAAAAGTTTAGCAGACACAAAGTGTTTGGCATTTAAGAAACCCATCAAATACAGATATCTTGATTTCAAATAATTTCATACTCTATTTCAGATCTATGTATCTGTGTGAAGTATGTCATGTAAGTCAACAAAATCCATATTTGTCAAAAAATAAATGACTTTCCCTAATGATATGACAATGATAAATATAATGTTTACTATGAAACGTTTCGGATTCAATGCTCAGGTATTTTGTTTACAATGGATATTATTTAAATAATGCCTAAAGATATCTGTGTGTGTATTTGTGAGGTGGATTGGGGTTTTGAAGACAATTTTTGTTACATTGTTGTTCAAATATGCCAAGGAAATTGTTAATTATTAGTTTGACTTGTATGCTAAGCTTTTAATTGACAAGGGCAGGACAAGGCGTATACGTGTTGCCAATATGTATACGCCATGATTACTACAAATGCTTTGGGGGTAAATATGTAACATTAAAGCTATGAAAAGTATGAGGATTAAAATTGTTTAAATATTTATTAACTGGAAGTTGACTCTTCAAATAACTCTTAAATAGTTCTTAGAATTTCAAAACTGAAGAATTTATGAAGGAAAATGTGGTTAATAAGAACTAACAATTTATGTAGAGGTTGATGACATTAAATATGAAACGAATATAAATCAATAAGTTGGTCTTATTTAAACATTCGAGAGGAAATATTTTGTTTTTTATTTTGGAGACTTAGAGAAGATAAACCGAACAAATAGCTAAAATATAAAACAAGTAAGCAAAGGCTATAGGCGAGCGGGGCCGACCGTTGAATACCCTACAGCACTACAATAAACGATACAGTTTATATAGGCGAGATACTCGAAAGAATTCCACAAGATATTGTGACAAATAATAAAAGAAAACCATCAGGTTTCGTTCTCTAATTTTCAAATAATAGCAACTTTAACTAATTTGCTCATTTCCAATTTATTGGTAGATGTTGCACTTAAATGGTCTTCCTAGATCTGGAACCAATATTTCCCAAAGACCTAAAATCTCTCAGAAGTGGCAAAAGATTAACATTTATTATTGGTTTTTGACTGAAACGCATTTATATGAGATACAGACATTTGACTATATTCTTCAACGAAATTAGCGTTAACAAAATAGTCGGAAGTGCGTCTTTCCTGTATTTGTGAATTCTCCAAAAAGTCACTGAAATGGACATTTTCGTATTTTGTCTACAAAAGTTGGCAAACTATTTCGCACATTGAATATTTTTGGATGGCCAACCAAAACTGCTTGGCTTTTGCAATGTCCGGTAACCCCCATTCAAATGTGCGTGAGGATCGGGCGATAATTACGACCTGCTGACAATTTTGCAGTTTTTTGGTCCATTTCAACCCCTAAATATATTGCGATCATCTCCAAAAAGAGTAGTTTCGTAAGGATCGGGCCATAAATGCGATCTGTATATGATATCCTGATATCCTAGCTACTTAGTTTTGTTAGCTGTAGAAATATTATCAAATGTTTAATTCAAAATGAAAATATGACAAAATTGAAAAAAATATGAGAAAATTTTACAAAATCAATATTTTCAGCTTAAGAGAGATATTTCTATGCGATTTTTTAGACGTTTTTTCTTTCCTGCCAAGAGGCTACTCTGAATTAATGAGAACTGTCAAAATCAGTTCAGCCGTTCTCGACATATAAGAGATCTTTCAAGCATATCTTCTTTGATAGACATATATATTGCACATATTTTGCTATATATCCGATTTGTTGGATAACAACATCAATGTAAAGGTCAGAAGTAACCTTTTGATGGCTTTGTGATTTCGCCGGGATTTAACATATTCGCGGTTTAATGAAAAATTTTGATTTTTTTCAACACAAAAGATATGGTATATTTTACCCGCTAAATATTATCCGATGACCACCCAAATTAGTAGGCTTGTTCCCCGCCATAAACTCTATCTACATGCGAAATTTCGCGTCGATTGGTCTATAATTGCGACCTGTATAGCTACTGCAAAATCTGACATTTTTTCAGTATTTGGTCCATTTCAACCCCTAAACATTTGGCGATCATCTCCAAAAGCAATAGGGTTCTATTCTGGTCCAAGCCCCACCTACATTCTAAATTTCGTGAAGATCGGGCCATAATTGCGACCTGTAGAGTGATTACAAATTAACATGGACAGACGGACGGACGGACGGACGGACATACATAGCTAGATCGACTCAACTCGCGAGATAGGAAGATCCATATATACTTTCCTATGTGGGAAATCAATATTTCGAGGTGTTACATAATTTTTGGCCCAATCAAACTTATAATACCCCCAACACATAGTGTTGTAGGATATAAAAACAAGATCTCGAGTTTGCCGAGAGGTATACACTCAGCCAATGATCGAATATATAAATATATTTTGAACTCTGCTATGATTATCCAAATAGTTGACTCTCTTTGGAGTTAGTTCCGAAAGAATAAGCCAATATTGTCCATTTCGTATCGGACCTAATCTCATCACTTTGTGTGAGTTATGTGATAATTTTTAGAAAATGTTAAAGTGAGCACGAGGTGCCAGATATAGTCGACCGAGGTATTACATTTTTATACCCTCCACCATAGTATGGAGGGCATAATAAGTTTGTCGAAATATACACTTTAAACCCTACAAAGCACATATATTCTTGATTAGCATAAACTTCTATGTCGATTTAACGATGTCTGTCCGTTGAAGTAGGTTGATAAAATTTTAGTCAGATGTGTGTTTGGTCTGAAGGACTTTTGATATTAAAAATGAGTTCTACGTTTTGGTATAGCCCCCATATAATAGTACCTCTCTATATTCGGTTTTTTGATGATTTTAGCGACATTATTCAATCAAAATTGTTTCATATTTCGCATTTGTAGTTTATGACAGTAATTGATTATGCGGGTCCACGACTTCGAGTAGCCCCCTGTATCGATACCACCCAATATTCGGTATTTTAATGATTTACCCACATTATTTACCGGAATTGATTTAAACGTTGTAATGGGTACTACAACCAGTGACAAAAAATTCGGGTTGCCGATACACGTCTTCGTATAGCCCGAAACGACACATGGCGTCACCTCCCTACAATCGGCATTTTGATGATTATTCACCGGGATTGTTTCATATTTCGTTCGAAACGGGTACTTTAGCCAATGCCAGAAAATTGTCTATGCATGTCCAGATTTTTGAATAGCCCCCATATATCGGCACCTCCCTATCTTCGGTATTTTGATGTTTTTTGCAACATTGTTTACCGGATTTTTTCAAGTTTCCTATTTAAATATTGCAATGGCCTATGACAGCATTTTGTCCACATCTTCGGTATTACGGTAAATCTATTCGGTATTTTTATGATTTTTAACAGCATTTTTCAACATTTTTATACCCTCCACCATACTATGGAGGGTATATTAATTTAGTCATTCCGTTTGTAACTCCTCGAAATATTCATGTCAGACCCAACAAAGTATATATATATTCTTGATCAGCGTAAAATTCTAAGACGATTTAGCCATGTCCGTCTGTCTGTCTGTGTGTCTGTCTGTCTGTCCGTCTGTCTGTCTGTCTGTCTGTTGTAATCACGCTATCTTTCGAACAAATTGAGATAGAAGGCTAAAATTTTACACACATGTATTTTTTCCCAGTAGGCAGGTTAAGTTCGTAAATGGGCCATGTAGGTCCAAGTTATCATATAGCCCCCATATAACGGTACCTCCCGATATTCGGTATTTTGATGATTTTAGCGACATTATTCACCGGAATTATTTAAAATTTGGCGTTTGAAGTTTGTAATGGATGCTACAGCCTAAGACAGAAAATTATCTGTGCAGGTCCACGTCTTCCTGTAGAGCCAAATATAACAGTACCCCCCGATATTCGGTATTTTGATGATTTTAGCGACATTGTTTACCGGAATCGTTTCAAATTTGGTATTTGAAGTTTGTAATGGATACTTCATTCAAAGTCAAAGAATGAGCCATGTAGGTCCACGTCTTCATATAGCCCCCATATAACGGTACCCCCGATATTCGGTATTTTAATGATTTTAGCGACGTTATTTACAGGGATTGTTTCAAATTTCGTATGTGAAGTTCGTAATGGATACTTCAGCCCATGCCAGACAATTGTCTGTGCAGGTCCACGTCTTCGTATAGCCCCCATATAACGGTATTCCCCAATATTCGGTATTTTGATGATTTTAGCTACATTATAAACAGATTTTTCTTCAAGTTTCTCATTTAAATATTGTAATAATTTATAACAAAAGTTGCCTATGCAGGCCCACGTCGTCGTATAAGCATTCGGTATTTTTAAGATTTTAACATAATTTTTAACGGGTTTTATTTCTTGGAAATTGCCAAATTTGTACCAAATGGTGGAGGGTATTAAAAGTTCGGCCCGGCCGAACTTACAGCTTTTTTACTTGTTTAATATCCAAATTCCTTTCATATGTTGGAAGGTATTCAAAGTTCGGCCCGGTCGAACTTACTGCTTTTCTATACTCCCATCTCGAAGATGTATTCGATTTGATTTAAACTTGGTACATCGGAATATTATGGTCAAACTTAGAGATGGGAAAAATCAGTCCACTGCTTCTCGTACCTCTCCCACAAAATGTCGAAATTTTAAAAAATAAAGAAAAAAAATATTTTACTGAACAGAAAGAGAAAGGATAATCCAATTTTGCTCCAACTTTGCAAATTCTAATATTTACATCAGTGCTAGGTCAGGTGCGAAAATGGACAATATCGGTCCACCCCATCATGTACCTCCCCCACAAAGAGTCAACATTTTCAATAATTATAACTCCTGTAAAATGTGGTGTAAGAGCCGGATTGTTTTCAAATTACACACATCAGAATATTTTTGTTAACAAAAGATCTGGTGTGAATATAGAATATATCGGTATACTCCTTCTGGTACCTCCCCCACAAGGGGTCATATTTTTCAATATCCATGAAGCTCACAAATCTCGAAAATAATATCCTATTCCATTTAAACTTGACACATCTCAATATTTCGATCAACTCAAGATATGTTGTAAATATGGCAGAGATCGAACCATTTCTTGTGGTACCCCTCCCACAAAGGGTCAAAGTTTTGAATAACCAAAGCGATCATAAAATCCAAAATAAGCATCTGGTTTGCTTAAAATTACAAACATCATAATATTTTTATTAACCCAAGGATTGGTGTGAAAGTGGAATGTGTCGGTACACTCCTTCTGGTTCCTCCCCCCACAAAGGTTCAAAGTTTTGAATATTCATGATGATCACAAAACGCGAAATTTACATCCGATTTCATTCAGACTTGATTCATCTCAATATTTCCATCAGCTCAAGATTTGCTCTAAAGATGGTAGAGATCGGACCATTTCTTCTGGTACCTCCTCCACATAGCGTTCAAGATAATGAAAAACAAAACGCTCAAATAATGCGAAATAAGCATCAAACTCTCTTTAAATTTCAGACATGCAAATATTTTTGCTAGCGCAAGATCTGTTGTGAAGATGATATAAATCTGCCAACCCATTCTGGTACCTCACCCACAAAGGGTCACAACTTTGAATACTTTTATCTGTCATAGCGTGCGAACCAAGTCGGCGATTTTATACAACTTGTTATATCTAAATCTTTCTCTTTACCAGAAACCTGTGATGAGTATGTAATTTATTTATCGCATAAATTGGATATAAATGTTCAATTTCCTTTAAATTTTAAAAAATTTTATCTATATTAGATGCAGTGTGAAAATGGAGTACTTCGGTCCCCTATATCTATTACCTCAAGCATATTTCCACATTTTCCAAAAATTTGCACATATCTTATAAAAATCTAATATTTATTTCAGATTTAGGTCAGATACGAATTGTACAATATTGGCCAACTGCTTCGAAACCTCCTACATAAAGGGTCAATCGTTTGAATAATCATGACAGAAGTCGAAATGTATTTAAATAATAGAATAAGTCCTCCAATAGGTCTTCTGTATATAGACTTTCCAATGTCCAGTAGACCCTATATGTATATATAACTCCTATATAGGTTTCCAATATCTAGAAGGCCATATATAGGCTTTGTGCTCTTTATATATTGAAGATCTCCAAAGGAATATCTTTATAGAACTCCATGTCTGAAAATATTTCTCAGCCTATGTGGATTTCATGTTTAAGGGACTATTAGAGGCTCTGTAAGTTGTAACCTATATTCTACTGGTGTTCTTTGTGTAAAGATCTCCCAGGGGTCTTTTGTGTATAGAAGAATTCCAATTGGTATTTTATGTATAGAAGGCCTACGATATGTATTCAATCATATATGTTATGCAACTTTTTTTAAATTTAATAAGCGACCCAAGTTTAGGACTGACATATCTATTTTTTTAAACGCAATTAGAAAATCTATAGATTATAGATGGCTATGAAACCTAGCCTTAGTTGGGAGTACACTTTCGAATATCTTTAGGCCTTCCAAAATATTTTTAATTAGTAATAACCATGACCATTCAACTTTTGATATTGCCGTCCTATAAAGATTCCTCTACTTTGAGCTTATTTGTTATATTTTGCCATTCATTCTGATATGAGATGGTTTTAGGGTCTATGGAATATCTCTTGAGACCATGATTCCTAAGCCAGTTATTATAAATATAACATGAATAATTTTTATAATATTATTCTGACCCTCAATCGAAATCCTTCCATTTCTGATTATCTTTCCAAAAGAAGTTGCTGTTTTAAGCGGTTTATTAAATTCAGAAAAAAAAAACGCGAAAACTAACATCGCTGTCAGGGGTTACTAATTAGATAGCTTATTATCTCACAACCCCTCCCTCCCCTCAGTTGTGTTGTGAGGTTTTGTGTGTGTGTTTTGATGAGTCCTTCAAAAGTGATTTGTTTTATTTCATTCGAAAGTGGTTGAATGAAAACCTAATTAGCGTTTTCGCAAAGTTGATTATGCCATTGTCGATGTTATTACGATGTTATCATTAAATGGAGAAAATTTTCGTGGTATTTAAATGTTCATAATTAAATTTAAAGCTACACATTTTCTTTAAAGATATTCAGGGTGAGATAAAAAAACTGCAACAAACTTCAGACTGCTGTCATTTTTAAGCTACTCGTCCGACAGCTGTTAAAATTATTCCAGTGACAGCCTATTATATTGTTTACAAGTGTACAAAAGCATTTTGGTGAGAATGTTCCAGAAAAAAAGTTATTCGGGATAGAATTCAAGCGTGATAGTGTGATTTCTTTATATTTGGCTGGAAAACCACAAGTGGCTATCGTTAGAGCACTCCAGCATTTAAATGAGAATAAATCTTTTGTGCCTCGTGCCATCTCATTACCGTGATACTGGTAGCGTAGCAACATCAGCAGAAATGGTTCGAAAAGTAAAGTAGCGATTTGATCGAAACCCGCGTCGCAGTGGCCGAAAATGGCTCTTGATCTGAACACATCGCAATATTCCACTCGGCAAATATTGAAAAATGAGCTCGGGGTAAAGCCGTTGAAATTCCAAAAAGTGCCAGAACTTACATCGCAACGGAAAGAAAATAGACTCAAAAGAGCTAAAGAGTTGCTTCGCTTGGCCGAAAGCGGTGAATTGCCGAATTTGGATTTCTCCGATGAGAAAACATTCGTTGTCCAGTATTTTGCATAGAAAGAGGTCAGCTGAAAATGTGCACCTTCGGTTGGCCACCAGAACTCAAGCGCCGGCCATGGCGAAGGTGTGGGCCGCTCGTATTAATCGACCGTGTCATCAGAATAAATGCCGAATATTATCGCGAAATATTCTGGAGGGTGTATTTAAGCCTTGGGCGCTCAAAAATTTTGGCCGCAGACCTCTGACATTCCAACAGGACTCAGCACCACTCAGGTTACAAAATGAGGTTCCTTGCTTCATTCACAGCGCGCAATGGCCACCAAAACATCCGGATACCAATCCGTTGGACTATTGTGTCTGGAGTATTTTGGAAAGCAATATTGGCACTAAAAAATATCAAAGTGTCGATCACCTCAAGCAAGCGCTTCGCCGAAAATGGACCAAAATATCGCAGAGCAACATTTGAGCAGGGTGTGACAGTTTCAGTGGCCGTTTGAAGGCCATAATTCGCGGCTGAGGTGACCCATTCGAACAAATCAATAAAATTTGCAGTTTTTTATCTCACCCTGTATTTGTTTTATCTGCGTAAATTACTCGATATTTGTCAATTCTAAAATTATCAAGCCTGGGTCGCATTGCCCATTTTTCTTTTCGATATTGTATATAACGATTTCTAATCCACTTTACCTGACATAATTCAAAGTCTATTGTAAATCCTGGTTTCCTATTCCATTCCTATATGTTAATCCCTTCCCCTCCTTCCCCTCCCTCCCATCCTTCCTTCAACTCTCTAAATATTCAATTTAAATCCTAACATAAATTCGTAATTTCAAAACCTCCATAATAAATGCAATGCTACCTCTAGAATTCACACACAAATCATATGTTCGTAGGAAGACTGGCAGGATTGTGCACATAAATTTTTAATGCACAATTTGTTTGTTTGCCAGGCCAAACAACACCACCTCGCACACACACACATACATGTGCATATAGCTGTTGGCATAAATTGCTCAATTTTCAACATCTCGCAGATTTACAGCTGTCACCACATAAAGCAATTTACACATACCCTGAGAAGCTTCATTTTTTTTCTTTTGGAAGCCAAAAGTACTTGAGTCAAGAAATTTCGTGGGTGGGAGAGCGTCACTTCCTTCTCTAGTGGAAGTGGCGTTAAAAAGGAGCATTCCACAAGCACTTGAGCAGCAGTTATTATTTGAATATTTTCACACAGGTCTTAAGAGGTGTTAAGCAGGTTGGGATGGGGAATATCTAAGACAAGTTGAGGGTAATAAGAAGGAAAGCGTGGTGATTCGAAAGGGAGGACATTTTATGCTCTATTTTTTGTAGAGAGGACTTTCTATGTGTGTTCCAGTAACAGGAGATCTCCTATAAGTCCACAGTGCATTAAAAACCTCCCATAGGTTTTCTGTAGAAGACCTATTATAGTTCAACTGAGTAAAGAAAAATCTCCAAAAGGTCTTTTATGTATATACAACCTTCTATATGCCTCCCTGTATGTATATATTCTATATAGAAGGGGTGCTATAGGTCTTCTATGTGGAGAAGACTTCCTATAGGTCTTTTATATAGAGAAGACCTCCTATAGGTCTTCTATATGTAGAAGACCTCACATAGACCTTCTATATGATGAAGACCTCATATACACTTTCTATATGTGGAAGACCTCATATACATTTTCTATATGTGGAAGACCTCATATAGGTCTTCTATGTGTAGGAGACCTTCTATAGATCTTCCATATGTAGAAGACCTTATATAAAAGATCACCTATAAGTCTTCCATATGTAGAAGACCTCATATAGGTCTTCCGTATGTAGAAGACCTCAAATATATCTTCCATACTTAGAAGACCTCCTTTAGGTCTTTTATAGGTCATAGGCCTGTAGACGACGATCTGCTGGAAGACCTATCCGACAAGGCTTCCTTTAGGGCTACTAAAAGACCTCCTAAAGGTCTGCTAGAAGATCTGCTTGTTGTAAGTTCCCTCTCCTAGAGTACCTTCTATAGGTCTTCCAGAAGATTTGCTATAAGTCTGCTAGAATACCTATTCTATGTCTCCTAGAAACCCTCCTATATGTCTGCTAGAAGTCCCCATATAGTTCTCCCAGAAAATCTTCCATAGATCTGCCATGTAGGTCTACTTGAAGACCTCCTATAGGACTTCTAGAAGAACTCCAATAGGTTTCCTCTAATACCTCCTATAGGACTCTTAGAATATTTCCTATAGCACCCCAACAAGACCTTCTATAGGTCTGCTGTAAGATCTTTATTGGTATCCTAGAGATCTGCTAGAAGAACTCTTATAGGTCTCCCAGAACACTTCCAATATATCTCCTAGAAAACATCCTATCTACTAAAAGTCCTCATATAGATCTCCCAGAAAACCGTCTATAGGTCTGCTATAAGATTTGATATAAGTCTCCTGGAAGACCTACTGTAGGTCTCCTCGAATACCTCCTATAGGACTCTTCTAACTACAACTACAACTTCTATAGGTCTACTAGAAGATCTCTATTGATATCTTAGAGACCCTCCTAGAATACCTCATATAGGTTTTCTAGAAGATCTGCTATAATTCAGCTAGAAGACCTTTTGTAGCTCTCCTAGAGTACCTCCTATAGATCATCTCTCAACGGTCTCCGAGAAACCCGCCATTATGTCTGGTAGAAGATCTCCTATAAGTCCCCTAGAAAACTTTCTATAGGTCTGCTATAAGATTTCCTCGAGGTCTCCTTAAATACGTAATCTCGCTCTTAGAAGACTTCTTATATGTCACCATTCAGGAGACCTCCTTTATGTCACCTAGAAGATGTACTATATGTCACCATTCAAGTGACCATCTTTAGGTTTTCCTCCCACTGGCCCACCATGAATAGGATACCTCATTTGAGCTTCATGCATTCTTCTATAGGCCTTTCTTTCCTTGATGTTATGACAACCACTGTGCTCATAGTCGTGGAAAAGTTACCATCTACACCTGTGTGCTGAGCGTATCCACTTTGTCTACCAAGTAGCTGTAAAAACAGTAAATCTAGCACAGGAGTTTGCTCTCCTTCTCTACGGCCGTTGATGGTTAAATGGCTGACTGACTGACTGACAAACTATTGAGACACATTTAAGAAGTGTAACATCATACAAAATGTTCTACTTCTGCTTGCTTTCATCCTCCGGTGTTTACTTGACTTGTCTTTAAGAATGTTGACATTCTCGGCTTGTTTTAATGGCAGGCAAGAGCGGGAGCGAGAGAGAGATAGAAAAAGAAATCAAAACTCTTGGCAGAATAACAAAACAGATTTTTACAAAGGTTATAAAGGTTGTCGTTGTTGCTGCTGTTGTTTGTAAATCTCTGATTTAGACATTAAAGCTGTTGCTGGGGATGGTGTGGTGTAATGCGACTTGTTTCTGTTGTTGGTGTTGTTGCTGTTGCTACTCCCGCTTCCTTGTCATAAAATAATAAAGCAATGTTGAAATTAAGTTCTTCATTCTTATTAGCTGTAATAGAATTTGATGAGCTTTGTATGACAGAATTACAATTTTATTTCTATGAATTGTTGTAATTGTTTTTGTTTTCTTCTTCTTCTTGATTTTAGTTTGTCTCAGAATATTTCTTTTAGCTCCATTTTGTTGGTAATAAAAATAAAATGACTATATATTGTATAAATTTAAGTTAATTGTTATTGGGTTAGTTCTGTTGGGGTTGAGACATTTTTATTGAAAACTAAAGTAGAGATTGTTGTTGAGAGAGGAATGAGAACAACAATTGGTAAAGATTTATTTGGATATTTTTGAGGAAGAACATTTGTAAGAACAAATTTTAGGAGTCTTAGTTTAGAGATGATTCAAAATATTATAGCAGATTTTTGGAGGAAAGTTGTTAAAAAAACGATTAAATCTACAAATATAACGAGGAATATTTATACCCTACACCACAAGGTGGTCAGGATATTATGTCATTTGTTTGTAACAGGCAAAAGGAAACGAGATAGATCCATAGTTCCTTTTGATGATCTGCATAGAATCACATTCTGAGTCGACTTATGTATGTCCGTCCGTCCGTCTGTTCGTCCGCCTGTCCCTCTGTCCATGTATTTTTATAAACGACGTACAGTTCGCATTTATTACCCTATCCAGATGAAATTTTGCACAAATCATTTGTTTGGCCCAAGGACGAACTCTATTGAAATTGGAGATAATCGGTCAAAATTTAGATATAGCTCTCATATATATCTTCGTCCGATTTGCCTTTTATTGTGCACCGAACGTGTAATATCAGTCCGAATAGTATGGAATTTTGCACGTACGATCAGATTGGACCTGAAAATAAGTATGCCAAATTTGATCGAAATCGGTTCAGATATAACTATAGCTCCCATATATATTGTTCATCCGATTTGTTATTTTTGTCCTCCGCAGTCGTAATATGCACTCTGTAACAACAATATATGGGGAAATATACCAAATACAGCTCAGAAATACATTTGCTAAATTTTATCGAGATCGGTTCAGATTTGGATATAGCTTAAATGGGATGAAATTTCGCACTTACGACCGAATTGAATCCAGAAGCTAGTATGCCAAATTTGGTGAAGATCGGTTCAGATATAGCTATAGCTCCCATATATAGTGTTCATCCGATTTGTTATATATATTACCCACAGCCGTAATATGAACTCCGTAACAACGATATTCAGGGAAATATATCAAATACGGCTCAGAAATATCTTTGCCAAATTTTATCGAGATCGGTTCCGATTTGGATGTAGCTTCCATATATATCTTTATCCGATTCCATGTGCACCAAATGGGCAATACAAGTCCGAATTTAAAAGATACAAATGCTTCGGCCTATTTAGTCCTCCGAACTTTAAATTATAATTATAATCATGGCGTGTATGATTGAATTCTCCCATAAAAAAATTTTATTGTTATGCAGAGCTCTACTAAATTAGCAAAGTGGTGTAGGGTATCATAAAGTCGGTCCCGCCCGACTTTAAGGCTTTCTTTACTGGTTTTTCATTAATATTCTGATTTAATATCCTGGATTTTGAGGGAGGGAGGGAGGAGGAGGGAGGTTGAATGGATATTCCGTTCATAATGTATGGAAGTATCTATGAATGAATAATTGTATGATGTCAACAAATTAAAAAGTATCAGTCGGTTTTGCCGACAGATGTACCTTGGAAAGGAGGGTATATTAACTTTGTTATACCCTCCACCTTGGAAAGGAGGGTATATTAACTTTGTCATTCCGTTTGTAACATCCCTAAATATTCGTCGTAGACCCCTTTAATGTATATATAATCATAATCAGCATAAAATTCTAAGTCGATTTAACGATGTCCGCCTGTCTGTCTGTACGTCTGTCTATTGAAATCACGATACAGGCCACATTATTTGACTTAGAGCGTCAAAATTTAGCAGAATAATTTGTATTGTGTCTAGGATGATTGAAAATTGGTATTTGTAGGTCATAATGGGTTCTAGCTCCGGTGACGAAACATTGCAGGTGTAGGTTCACGTTTTGGTATAGTCCCCATATAACGGTACGTCCCGATATTCGGTATTTTGATGATTTTTGGCACTCTATTTCAATTGTTTGTCTGAAAATTGGTATTTGTAGAACATAATGGGTTCTAGCTCCGGTGACGAAACATTGCATATACCTATACGTCCACGTTTTGGGAAAGTCCCCATATAACGGTACATCCCGATATTCGGTATTTTGATGATTTTTGCCACATTTTTTCATGGATTTGATTGAAAATTGTGACCCTTTGTGGGTGAGGTACCAGAAGGCGTTCGCAGATACATATCATCTTTACAGCAGATCTTGTGGTAGTAAAAATGTTTATGCTTGTGTCATTTTAAGGTAGTTGGATGCTTATTTCGCTTTCTTTGAGCGTTTTGTTTTCAAAATCTTGAACCCTATGTGGGGCAGGTACCTGAGGGAATGGTCCGATCTTTATCATTTTTTATAACAGATCATGTGTTGATTTATATGAGCTTCATGGTTAGGTACCAGAAGGAGTTGACCGATATATTCCACCTTCACAGCAGATGTTATGATAGTAGAAATGATGGAATGTCTGAAATATGAAGAGAATCGAATGCTTATTTCGTATTTTATAATCGTTTTGGTTATTCAAAACTTTGATCCTTTGTGGGGGAGGTACCAGAAGGAATGATTCGATCTCTACCATCTTTATAACAGATCTTGCGTTGATAGAAATATTGAGATGTACCAAGTCTGAATTGAATCGGATGTTAATTTGCGTTTTATGAGCTTCGTTGATATTCAAATGTTGACCCTTTTGCGGGGGAGGCACCAGAGAGAGTGGACCGAAATATCCCAACATCACAACAGATCTTGTGTTAGTAGGAATAATGAAGAGAACCGGATGCTTATTTCGGATTTTATAATCGTTTTGGTTATTCAAAACTTTGATCCTCTGTGGGGGAGGTACCAGAAGGAATGGTTCGATCTCTGCCATCTTTATAACAGATCTTGTGTTGATGGAAATATTGAGATGAACCAAATCTGAATGGAATCGGATGTTAATTTGCGTTTTATGACCTTCATGGATATTCAAAATTTTAACCAACTTTGTGGGGGAGGTACCAGAAGGAAGGGACCGATATATTCCATCATCGCAGCAGATCTTGTGTGAGTAGAAATAATGGAATGTGTGAAATATGAAGAGAACCGGGTGCTTATTTCGGGTTTTATAATCGTTGTGTTTATTCAAAACTTTGATCCTTTATGGGGGAGGTACCAGAGTAAATGGTCCGATTTGTACCATCTTTCTAACAGATCTTGTATTGGTGGAAATATTGAGATGTGCCAAGTCGGCATGGAATTGGAAGTTGATTTCGCTTTTTATAAGCTTCATGAATATTCAAATTTTGACCCTTTTGCCGTGGAGGTACCAGAAGGAGTGGACCGATATATTCCATCTTCCCACCAGACCTTGGGTTAACAAGAATATTATGATGTATGTATTTTGAAGGCAATCGGACTCTTACATCACATTTTATAAGAGTTATAATAAGACAAAAGTTGTACCCTTTGTGGGGGACGTGCTTGATGGAGTAGGAGATATTGTCCATTTTCGTATCTGCCATGGCACTGATGGAAATATTAGGTTTTGCAAAATTGGAGCTAAATCGTATCCTCCTTTCTCGTTCTAAGAGGCAAAATATTTTATTTGCAAGTTTTTACTTTTTGTGGGGGAGGTACCAGATGGAGTGCACCGATATTGTTCATCTCCGTACTCGATCTAAGTTTGATAATAATATTACGATGTGCCAAGTTTGGACAAAATTTAATACTCCTTCGAGAGTTATTGTGCGCACCACACATCCAGACAGACGGACATCACTAGATCGACTCCAAATGTCCTGAAACAGATTTAGTCGAAAGTAACCTATGGTCTAAAATCTTTTGTTCGATTAGGTACGTTTTGGCTGCATATTTCGGCCATCTCTAGCCATATGTCCGAGGGTATTATAAATGTATTAATTTCGATATAACTCACCGGTCTTAGCTCGCTAACATCCCAGCCAAGGTATTCAGCAACAGCCATCATTTGATTCACAATTGCATCCATTTCGGCTGTGTCCAAAACACCATTTCCATCCGTGTCATATAGGCGGAACATAACTAAAATGGGGAAAATAAGACACATGTACGTATATATTAATTAAAATTATTCTATTTTTTTTTTTGGGAAAATCTCTTGCCCCTAAAAGTATGCTGTAGTTGACTTGTGTCATTCAAAGAGTATATTCTCCAATATTTATTAAAAATTATAAATTTATCCTATACTTTCAGTATATTTTTATTATTTGTTATTAGCCTACCAAGGATTTCTTATAGAAATAACAATTCTGGAAAACGTCTGAAAGTATGCTACATATAATTGTGGAAAAATAGGATTTTACATATAACTCTAACATTATGTGTATTTTAGCCTTTAAAAGCTAAACATAGGAGCTTAACATAAAGTAGATGTCTTCAAGAGAACGTCATGCCCATTCCTATTTGTAATACATGTGCCTTAAAATATGCAATATATTGTAGCAAACTTTTTTACCCAGAAGATTATTATTCTCCAGAACACATTTGTTACACTTGCTTTTATAAATTTAATTCAGTATTAACTTTTATTCCAATTTATTTGTGGAGTGACTCTTTTTACTATACTTCAAAGGTTTTTCTGTTAAATTAAATATTCTGGGAAACGTCTAAAAATATGCTACATATAATTATGGAAAAAAGAATTTTACATATGACTCTAACATCATGTGTAATCTAGCTTTTAAGAGTCACGTTGAAGTAACATAAAGTAGAGAAGAGAAGAACGTTATGCCCACTCTAAGTTGTTTAATGGTTGTGCCTTAAAATATGCAATACTTGGTGTCTTAATCTTTTTTCCCCGAACTCTATCCTTCTCCATAGCACCATTGCTACAATTGTTTTAATGATTCTAATTCAACTTCCTTTGAACTTACATTCCAATTTATTTGTGGAGTTCTTTTTTAATTTTTTTAGCATACTTTAAGGAGTTCCCAAAAATTGCTTAAACAGAAGGTTCCATGTAAACGAATTGTGGAAAAATTAATTTTAAATATGACTCTTACATCATGTATAATCTAGCATTTAAGATCCACATTAAAGTAACATAGAGTAGACTCTTACAGGATCACACCATGCCCATTCCTTACTTTTTAAAACCCGTACCTTAAAATATGCAATAATTTGTAACAAAATCTTTTTTCCCCGCACTCTACCCTTCTCCATAGCACATTTCCAACCCCAGTTTTAATAATTCTAATTAAATATCAACTCCGTTTCAGTTTACATTCCAATTTATTTGTGGTGTGACCTTTTTATATTTTTTAGCATACTTTAAGGAGCTCCCAGGAATTGCCTAACCTAAAGATTCCATGTGAACGAATTGTGGAAAAAGTAATTTTACATATGACTCTGGCATCATGTGTAATATTGCCCTTAAATAGCTTTTTTTCATATTTTATAGCATACTTTGAGGATGACCCAAAAAAAAAAAATTGTTTAACCTAAAGGTAGCGCTATTCCATATAAACTTTATACTATAAAATACAATAATAAAATACTATTTTTTTATTAAATTTTTCTACACTACAAAGTGTTTTCTATTAGATTAAAAATTCTGGGAAACGTCTAAAATTATGCTACAGATAATTGTGAAAAAAATGATCTTACATATGACTCTAACCATATGTGTAATCTAGCCTTTCAGAACCACATTAAAGTAACATAAAGTAAACATCTTCAGGATCACTCCATGCCTATTGCTTATTTTGTAATACACGTGCCCTAAAATATGCAATACTTTGTAACAAACTCTTTTTTCCCCGAACTCTATCCATCTCCATAGCACATTTGCTACCCTGGTTTTAATAATTCTACTTAAGCATCAACTTCCTTTCAACTTACATTCCAATTTATCCTCCGGTCGTCCAGCTTCCAATAGCGATAAGTAGCACACAACGTCCTTGAGTGGCACTTTCAACGTCAACGGGTCAAAGTGTGACAATTTGCGTGACAATAATTTAATATCAGCTGCAAAAAGAGAAAGAGATATATTATTATGAGTTGTTGTTGTTATTGTTGTTGCTAGGAAAACAAAAAAAAAAAAAAACAAACATTTTGCAAAGGTATTTTCTTGGACTTAATATATTAATTAGAAATTTGTCACTTGCGTGTGGGCGTACTCCGCCGAGAGTTCCAGATGAAATTAATTAAACCACAAGTGGTTAATGGTATAAGTCCCGGCGCGTGTCGATTGCTTTGCTTTCATGTCGAATCCTTAAGTAATTAAGATTTTTGTGCACTTTGTCAGGCAATTGTTTGGAGATAGTGTGCAAAAGTGGGGTTATGTTACCAAAGAAGATGTATGGGGGTCATCAATCGAAAGAAAGGTAATAGAAGAGGTTTCTTATATAAATGGGGGCTTCTATTTTTCAATAACATGTTTTACAATGTGTATGGAAGACCTGAAGGTTTCCAAAATATATACCAAACACAGACCTCTATATGGACTTCAATGTACAGGGTGAGATGAAAAAAAAAACGGAAACCTACTTCAGACTGCTGCTATTTTTAAGCCACTTGTCCGACAGCTGTTAAAATTATTCCAGTGACAGCTCAATATATTGTTTACAAGTGTACAAAAGCATTTTGTGGAGAATTTTCCAGAAAAAAAGTTATTCGTAATGGAACTCAAGCATGATGGTGCAATTTCTTTATATTTGGCTGGAGAACCACAAGTAGCTATCGTTAGAGCACGCCAGCATTTAAATGTGAATAAATGTTTTGTGTCTCATACCATCGCTCGTTACCTGGTAGATGATACTGGTAGCGTAGCCCGACATATATCAAGGAAGTGGACGGAAGAAAACAGCAACATCAGCAGAAATGGTTCGAAAAGTAAAGAAGCGACCTGATCGCGTCGCAGTTGCCGAAAAATGGCTCGTGAGCTGAACATATCGCAATATTCCATTCGGAAAGTAAAAAAACATTAAGTTCGGCCGGGACGAACTTTTAATACCCTCCACCTTAGGGTAATGTAAACATTAGAACCAGTTATGAGCCACAAATACCAATTTTTAGACATATTCGTGGGAAAATCATCAGAATACCGAATATCGGGAGGTACCTGTAGAAAAACGTGGACCTATACATACAATGTTTCCGGAGCTAGAACACATTATAACCAACAAATACCAATTTCTAGACAAATCCATGAAAAAATGCGGCAAAAATCATTAAAATACCGAATATCGGGAGATACCGTTATATGGGGGCTATACCACAGCGTGGACCTATACATACAATGTTTCGTCACACGTACTAGGACCCATTTTGACCTACAAATACCAATTCTCTGACAAATCTGTGAAAAAATGTGGCAAAAATCAGCAAAATACCGAATATCGGGAGGTACCGTTATGTGGGGGCTATACCAAAACGTGGACTTATACATGCAATGTTTCGCCACCGGAGCTAGAACCCTTTTATGACCAACAAATACTAATTCTCAGACAAATCTGTGAAAAACTGTGGCAAAAATCATCAAAATGCCGAATACCGGGAGGTACCGTTATATGGGGGGTATACCAAAACGTGGACTTATACATGCAATGTTTCCGGAGCTAGAACACATTATGACCAACAAATACCAATTTTTAGACAAATCCGTGAAAAAATGCGGCAAAAATCATCAAAATACCGAATATCGGGAGGTACCGTTATATGGGGACTTTCCCAAAACGTGGACCGATATATGTCATTTTCAATACCAACCATCCTAGACACAATACAAATTATTCTGCTAAATTTTGACGCTCTACGTCAAATAATGTGGCCTGTATCGTGATTTCAATAGACAGACGGACGGAAATCGTTAAATCGACTTAGAATTTCATGCTGATTATGAATATATATACATTATCCTTTCCAAGGTGGAGGGTATAAAAATGGGCTCGGGGTAAGGCCATTGAGATTCCAAAAAGTGCAAAAATTTACACCGCAACCGAAAGAAAATAGACTCAAAATGGCTAAAGAGTTGCTTCGCTTGGCCGAAAGTGGCGGTGGTGAACTGCCGAATTTGGTTTTCTCTCTCTCCGATGAGAAAACTCTTGTTCTCCAGCAGTTTGTAAACAAACAAAATGATCGGGTTTACTTGCCAACGAGGTCAGCTGAAAATGTTCACCTTAGGTTGGCAACCGGAACTCAAGCCTCAAGTCGGCCATGTACATGGTGTGGTCGCTCCCCGCTCGTATTAATCGACCGCGGCGTCAGAATAAATGCCGGCGAAATATCGCAAAAATATACTGGAGGGTGTATTAAAGCCCTGGACATGCAAACATATTGGCCGCCGACCTTGGACATTCCAACAGGACTCAGCACCATCGCACTCAGCAAGCGCCTCCCAAGATTGGTTACAAAATGAGGTTGCTCGCTTCATTTTCAGCGCACAATGGCCACCAAAATCTCCGGATACCAATCCGTTGGACTATTGTGTCTGAAGTATTTTCGATAGCAAGGTTGGCACTAAAAAATACCAAAGTGTCGATCAGCTCAAGCAAGCGCTTCGCCCGGATTGGGCCAAAATACCGCAGAGCAACATTCGGGTAGCGTGTGGCGGTTTCATTGGCCGTTTGAAGGCCATAATTCGTGCCAAAGGTGACCAATTCGAAGAAATCTAAACTTATTCTAAAATTTGATGCTATTTTCGACATTTTTTGCTTTCATTCAATAAAATTAAAAAAAAACAAATTAAAAAGCAATAAGTTCGTCCGGGCCGAACTTTAAATACCCTCCACCATTTGGAACTAATTTGGAAATAAAATCCTTAAAAAATGCTGTTAAAATTCTAAAAATACCGAATATAGCCGTAATATTGGTGTCTATACGACGTGGACCCACATAGGCATTGTTTGTCATAAGTCATTACCAAATTCAAATTCGGAACTTGAAATAAACGGTGAATAATGTAGCTAAAATCATCAAAACATCGTATATAGGGAGGTACCGTTATATCGGAGCTGTGCGAAGACCTGAACTACCATAGACAATTTTCTGTCATAGGCTGTAGCATCCATTACGAACTTCAAATACGACATTTCAAGCAATTTCTGTGAAGTATTGTACCTAAAGTCGTTAAAATACCGAATATAGGGAGGTACTGATATATGGGGCCTATACGAAGAACTGGACCTGCATACAAAATTTTCTGTCACAGACTGTAGTTTCCATTATTAAGCCTAAATGCGTAATTTGAAAAAATTCCAGTGAATAATGACGCTAAAATCACCAAAATACCGAATATAGGGAGGTACCGTTATATGGGGTCTATACAAAGACGTGGACCTGCACAAACAATTTTCTGTCGTAGGTTGTAGTATACATTGCGATCTTCAAATACAACATTTTAAAAAATTCCGGTTAATAATGTCGCTTAAATCATCAAAATACCGAATATCGGGAGGTACTGTTATATGGGGGCCATATGAAAACGTGGACCTACATTGCCCATTTACGAACCTAACCGACCTACTGAAAAAATAAACATGTGTGCAAAATTTTAGCCTTCTATCTCAATTCATCCGAAAGATAGCGTGATTACAACAGGCAGACGGACAGACAGACGGATGGACAGACAGACAGACGGACTTCGCTAAATCGACTTAGAATTTTACGCTGATCAAGAATATATATACTTTGTTGGGTCTGGCATGAGTATTTCGAGGAGTTACAAACGGAATGACAAAGTTAATATACCCTCCATAGTATGATGGAGGATATAAAAATGTAAAAATTATGGGGTTTGACTTTGTTGCAGTTTTTATACCCAACACCACAAGGTGGTCAGGGTATTATGTCTTTGTGCATTTGTTTGTAACAGACAGAAGGAAACGAGATAGACCCATAGTTCCTTTTGATGATCTGCATAGAATCACATTCTGAGTCGATTTATGCATGTCCGTCCGCCCGTCTGTCCATGTATTTTTGTAAACAAAGTACAGGTCGCATTTATTGCCCGATCCACATAAAATTTTGCACAGATCATTTGTTTGGCCCAAGGACGAACCCTATTGAAATTGGAAATAATCGGTCAAAATTAAGATATAGCTCCCATATATATCATCGTCCGATTTGCCTTTTATTGTGCACCAAACGTGTAATATCAGCCCGAATTGTATGGAATTTTGCATATACACCCAAATTAGGCCTGAAATATGTATGCCAAATTTGATCGAAATCGGTTCAGATATAGCTATAGCTCTCATATATATTGTTCATCC
Source organism: Musca domestica (assembly GCF_030504385.1). Taxonomy (NCBI): domain Eukaryota; kingdom Metazoa; phylum Arthropoda; class Insecta; order Diptera; family Muscidae; genus Musca; species Musca domestica. Next base: position 15,265,380 of record NW_026712409.1, on the reverse strand, counting down.
GATTTGTTATTTTTGTCCACCGCCGCCGTAATATGCACTCTGCAAACAATAATATTTGGGGAAATATATCAAATACAGCTCAGAAATACCTTTACTAAATTTTATCGAGATCGGTTCAGATTTGGATATAGCTCCCATATATAACTTCGTCCGATTTACCTTTGATTCTGCACCAAACGTATAATATTTGTCCAAATGGGGTGGAATTTGGCACTTACGACCGAAGAACCTAGGACCTAGAAGCTAGTATGTCAAATCTGGTGAAGATGGGTTCAGATGTAGCTATAGCTCCCATATATATTGTTCATCCGATTTGTCATATTTGTTACCCACAGCCGTAATATGAACTCCGTAACAACGATATTCAGGGAAATATGTCAATACAGCTCAGATATATCTTTGCCAAATTTTATCGAGACCGGTTCAGATTTGGATATAGCTCCCATATATATATTTATCCGATTTCAAATTAATTGTGCACCAAATGGGCAATACAATTCCGAATTTAAAAGATACAAATGCTTCGGCATATTTAGTCCTTTGAACTTTAAATTACAATTATAATCATAGCGTGTATGATTGAATTCTCCCATAAAAACTTTTAATTGTTATGTGGAGCTCTAATAAATTAGCAAAGTGGTGTAGGGTATCATAAAGTCGGCCTCGCCCGACTTTAAGACTTTCTTCACAGGTTTTTATCTCTCCTGTATACCCTCTCTTTCCATATGGCGGGTATAAATATTCTTTGAAAATTCAAGTTAATAGGTTCTAAATCCATTAAATATTTATTCTTTAAAAACATCAACATTAGTTAAGAATATTGGCCTTGAAGGTCCTTGATCTTCAATTAAAAATTCACTTTAATTGAAGGCCCTTGAAAAATATTCTTTTAAAGTCCACGTTGATGGCATTGGAGGCTCTTAAAAAATTTCTGCAATTTCAATGAAATGAAACGATGAAAGTCACACACTCTTTCCAAAGTCCATGTTAAAGGTACTGGATGTCCTTCAAAAAAGTTTCTAAAAATACACGCTAGAAGGTTGGATTATCCTTGGCTAAAAATCATTAGAATTTTAAAAATATTTCCAATCTCCAAATTTCCAAAAATCTTTTATTGTGTACAAAAGGTTTTTAGAATGTTCGTATCCTCCAGAAGTCCTTCAGAGGACTTTGTATTTTCATATTGACAATTTTGCAAAGTTTGAATGTAGCTTCTAATAAATCCCATTTAAAAACATTCTATTGTTGTTGACTGAATGAAATCCAAAGTTCTAATTTCTTAGCAAAAATTGCAATCCTGTCACCCGATTATCCAGGCGAATAAATTCATTTTACATATTTCCTCCAACCTCACCCCTTCCCAATATTCCGAAAATTATTCAAATCAATTTCACAAATACCAAAGTACTGACATTATCTGCATGACGATAGCTTGAATGGAATAAATTCTGAAGCGTTACTGCATTGAATTCATGTTTTCATGTCTTGGTCGCCAATACAATAATACCATGCTTTTATTATTATTTTTTGTTATTATTACTATTATTATTGTTGTATGTGAGATGAGAGCAAGCGCATTGGAATCGTTATTGACAACAAACGAATTTTCGAAATGCCAGTATTAGGAATTTGTCTTGCACTCAATGCTGAATGCCAAATCACTGTCATTCACATGGATAACATTTGCACGGTCACACGCACACACACGAGCAGACACTTGCCACACATTCACATCGAATAGAAGAATATTTCCTCCAAGAATTTAAGTTTTTAAGAATTTGAAAATATCAAAAAGAAAACATTTCTTGGCAAATATTTGTCATTCATTCTGTTGAGCTTTGCACTTTACCGTTAAGCTTGAGAGGTTCATTTTTTGGGGGGGAAACGAAATGCCAGGGAATCTGGTATTTGTTATTAAAATGAATTTATTATTGCAATGTTCAATGACAAACAGACAGACAGATAGCCAGATAGACAAGACACAGATTCTAAAATAAACCCCCAAAAGTATACTCGATTGATGAGCACCATAAAATATGCATTGCATTATATTCACGCCTTAAATTATGCAAGAGTTTTTGTTTTGCCAATATCTGTGTTTGGTTTTTGCTATGTTTTTGACTTGGTAAATGTGATGTGCAGAAGATAAGCCGTAGGGAAGGCGAAGATGGCGGCGAGATGGACCATGGAATGCCCTGCACTATTATATTTTTCAGACAAATTAGATAGGATATATTCTACGGTTCTTCTTCCACAGGAGCAGAAGCTTTAATTTTTTTTTTCAGATTAAAGACCTTCCCTACAGAACATAGAGCATATTTATCTCTTCCATAGAAAGAAAAGCTTCTGCAGTCTTTACAGGGACCGAAGAGCTTTGTTTCCAGGACATTTAGGCGTGGACTTTTTTAGAAGATTTTTTTAAGTTTTTAAGGTCTTCAGACATGGAATATTTTAAATTGATCTTAAGGGCCCTTCATGGTACTTTTTTAATTATGCTTTCAAGAATTTTCAGCCGTGGATTTTTTTGTAAAATATTTTTTTTTAAGAATCTTCAGACATGAAATTTTTAAAATATTTTCTTTAAGAGCCTTTTTTTAAACTTGATTCTTTTAATTTCTTTCAAGGATTTTTCAGATTTTTTCAAGGGTTTTTTCAATCACGCCTGACTTTTTTTATAAAAGATTTTCTTCATGGATCTTGAGAATGAGGAATTTTTTAATGGCTTTTTTAAGGACAAGGATTAAGACTTTTTTAATTATTTTTTTAAGGACCTTCAGACGCATATTTATTAAGGATTTGTTAAGGACCATCAGAGGAGTACTTTGAGGGACATTCAGAAGAATTCAGATTTTTTAAGAACTTAAGACGTGGTATTTTTTGTATTTAAGATCCTTCAATCATTGATTTTTTAAAGATTTCCTTCAATGACCATCTTTTTTAAAAGCCCTTTTTTAAATCCTTTCCAAGGACTGTCAAACGGAATATTTTAAGATTTTTTCAAGAACGTTCAGGCGTGATTTTTAAAGAATTTTTATTTTCTTCATGGGCCTTCAGATGTGGCATTTTTAAATTTCTTTTTTAAGATTTTTTCAAGGGCAACTTTTAGACTTTTTTCAGTATTTTTTTTTCAAGGACCTTCATATGTATATTTTTTAAGATTTTTTTTTAAAGGACCTTCAGACGTGGACATACTTTTAGACATACATTTTTTAGGATCTTTTAAGACATGGATTTTTTTAGGGATTTTTTTCAAGGACCTTCAGATGTCGATTTTTTTAAAGACCTGCCTTCTTTCCATGGACAAGAATTCAGATTTTTTAAGTATTTTTTAAGGACTAGGACTACCTTCAAGGATCTTCAAACGTGCAAATTTTCGACTTTTAGGCATATTTTGTTTTCAGACGTATATTTGTTAAGGATTTTTTGAAGGACCATCCGACATGGACTTTCTTCAAGAATCTTCAGACATGCACATTTCAAAGGTGTTTCTCAAAGTCCTTAAGACGGGGATTTTTAAGGATCATCAGAGGATTAATTTCAGGGACATTCAGAAGAATTCAGATTTTTTAAAAGATTATTTCAAGGGCCTAAAAACGTGGAATTTTTTAATCGTTTCTTTGTTTTTTAAGGAAAAGAATTTTTTAAGTATTTTTTCCAAGCCTTCAGACATACAGTTTTTAATGATTTTTTAAAGGACATTCAGACATGGTCTTTCTTCAAAGATCTTCAGACGTGCAATTTTCAAAGGTGTTTCTCAATTGCATTCCGACGGAGATTTTTTTAAGGACCATCAGAGGTTTAATTTCAGAGACATTCAGAAGAATTCAAAGTTTTAAGGATTTCTTTCAAGGACCTTCACACTTAGAATTTTTAAGTATTCATTTCAAGAACCTTCAGACGTATATTTTTTAAGGATTATTTAGAGGACCAAAGACTTCCTGAAGCTCTTCTATAGGCGAAGACCTTCTAAAACTCTTCTATGGACCGAAGACCTCCTGAAGCTCTTCCATGGACCGAAGACCTTCTGAAGCTCTTTTATGGACCGAAGACCTTCCGAAGCTCTTCTGTGGACCTTCTGAAGCACTTCTGTGGACCTTCTGAAGCTCTTGCATGGATCAAAGTCTTCCTTCAGTTCTTCTATATATAGACGAAAGACCTTTTGAAGCTCTTCAATGGGCAGAAGATCTTCTGATACTCTTCTATGGACCGAAGGTCTTTTGAAGCACTTCTATAGAAGGAAGACCTTCTAAAGCTCTTCTATAAACGGAAGACCTTCTGAAGATCTTCTATAGACGGAAGACCTTCTAAAGCTCTTCTATAGACGGAAGACCTTCTGAAGCTCTTTTATAGACGGAAGACCTTCTGAAACTCTTATATAGACGGAAGACCTTATGAAGCTCTTCTATAGATGGAAGACCTTCTGAAGCTCTTCTATGGACCGAAGACCTTCTGAAGCTATTCTATGGACCGAAGACCTTCTAAAGCTCTTCTATGGACCGAATACCTTCTAAAACTCTTCTATGAAAGAGAGACCTTTTGAAGATCATCTATGAAAGGAAGATTTTTTGAAGATATTTTATAAACCGAAGACCTTCTGAAACTCTTCTGCTGACAGAAGACTTCAAGCTGGTTTACTATAGATAAAAGACCTCAAGTAGGTCTATTATGAATAGAAGACCTCCAGCATCTCTCCTACGGATAGAAGACCTCCAGCAACTCTTCCATTGTTAGAAGACCTCCAGCAGCTTTTCTATGGATAGAAGACCTCTAGCAAATCTTCCACTGATGGAAGACCTCCAGCAGCTTTTCTACGGATAGAAGACCTGCAGCAGTTCTTCTTCGAATAGAAGACCTCCAGTAGCTCATATGTATAAGAGACCTCCAGCAGTTCTCCTATGGATAGAAGAGGTACAGCAACTCTCCTATGGATAAAAGAGCCACAGCATATCTTCTACGGATATAAGACCCATGGATAATATACTCTTCTTCCAACAGCTCTTCAAGAAAAAGTATTTTCTGAACTCTTCCATGGAGTGAAGACCTTCTCCAGTTCTTCTAATAATAAAAGACCTTGAGATATTCTATAATTTATTACCCTACATAGGCCTTCGGTATTAGACCCTCATGCAAGTCTCATGTAGCTAGAATACCCTCCAAACGTATGTATCGAACTAAGGCATACATGTAGGGTATCGACTCTCATCATCATAAAAATTGCTGCTCAGCTGCCGCATATTTTCTGCCAAACTATCTGCATTAATTTGGTTATCGCCCAAAAGTATGCAACGTAATAAGTGGGTGAGTGACTGGCAGCAAGGATATTTAAACACAACTGCAATAATAAATTGCAGTTCGCATTTCTTTGGACTTTGACTAGAGTTGGCTTCATCTGGGTTTTCGTTTCTTCTTCTAACAGCTCCCTAAAGTATGCTTTAGTTTTTCTCTTATTCTTTTTCTTTATTGATCAATTTATAGTGCGCTGCTAAGTTTCATTCTTTTTTTCTTTCGCATCCTTCTGCTATATCTCTAACCATTCATAAATATTCTTGTTTGCAATCACTTTAAATACAAGTGCTGCTCAAGTTTATCCACTCTTGAAGACATACTCACACCCACACACGCACACACACATCGCCCTAATCTCGCTGGAAGAAACGGGGTCTTCGTGTTTCCCTTTCATCTTCTACAAATTGTCATTGTGTGCCATTGTGAGTGAGTGTAGGTGCAAGTGTGTCTGTGTGTGGGTGTGTGTAGATTTCTGTTTTTGATTTAATTTCATAAATGCTCTCTTGAAAATTTCATTTCCAAGCAAAGGATAACCTCCCATGACAATCAAAGCATTTAAGCTGAATGTATGGCGAAAAAAAAAAACAGAAAAGAAAAGAAAAGAAACAGCAATACAAAGAAAATGGAGGGGATTACATTCAAGATGGATTGATTGAAATTGAATTTGAAGGGGGTATGATGCCTTGTCATAACCCCTAGTTATATTTGCGAACATGGCCAACCATCTACCTACAAATTCCGAAATACCATCGGGAGTGTTGCCGTTATTTGAGTCTTTATTTCAGTGACTTGCAGTATTTGTACGATTTTCTGCCTGGCGGCTATGAAAACGAAAAGCTATTTGTGGTCTTCAAAATTGTTGGGGTTGTGGGTGTCTTGTTAATGTTTGACTGGCCTGTTATTAGATTTGATATTGAATAACCTCCCCGCCCCCGCAATATATATGCTGTAACTTATTTTTGTTATTATCCGCCTAAGGGTATGCAATGCTTTTTTTTTGGTTGTTTCACATCTTTTTCATCTTTCTACAAAAAGTGTTTCTAATTTCTTGATAATGATTAACGAAAGAGGCCCTAGGTGAAACTATATTTCACATGAATTTAGTTTTGTTCCACTTGAGATGAGAGAATAGAAGGAGGTTAGGGAAAGGGGGAATTCTATGGAATTATATGTTATGTCACGTAATATGGAATTTCGTTAATAATCCGAGAGGTATGGGTAACCATATGTAATTTGATGATGTGGAGGAGGAAGACAGGATATGTGGAGTGAAACTTATTATGACTAGAGGCTGTGCATTTTTTTTCGATTGAGATTTAAAAATCATTTACAGATATTTTTGGAGATAATGCCAATTTTCAGGCGGGGTATAAAAAGCTTTACTAAAAAGTGCCCAGAAGAAAGCTATTGTCGTGAGGTTTTCCAAAACTTTTCTTAGTTTTTTTTTTTCAGATTTTTCGAGGACTTTCCTAGATATAGTAAAGAATTTTGAAAAAAGAACTTTCAAGGACCATAAGGTAAAGCTAGTTATCAAGGACTACAATGTCGCAATTTTAATTTTTTTTCGAGGACCTGCAGATGTTTTTTTAGGATCTTTTTCAAGGACTTGCAGAAGTGAATTTTTAAAGATCTTTTTTGAGAACTTGCAGACTTGTATTGTTTAAGGATTTTTTTTTGAAGACCTGTAGATGTGGATTTTCTTAGGGTTTTATTCCGAGGACTTGCAAACATATAATTTTTAAGGGTCTTTTTCGAGAAACTACAGATGTGGATCTTTTAAGGATATTTTTGAAGGACTTGCAAACGTGGAATTTTTAGGACTTGCGGACGTGGATTTTTTAAGGATCTTTTTCGAGGAGCTGCAGGCGAGGATTTTTTCCGACGACCTGCAGACTTGGATTTTTTTTAATAATTTTTCTTTTCACGTGGACTTTTTTGGGATCTTTTTTGAGGATCTCCAGACGTGGATTTTCCAAGGATCTTTTTCAAGGACCTACAAACGTGGATTTTCTAAGGATATTTTCCGAGTACATGCAGACATGGATTTTTTAAGAATATTTTTCGAGGATCTGCAAACGTGGATATTCTAATTATATTTTTCGATGACCTGCAAACGTGAATTTTCCAAGGATCTTTTTCGAGGTACTGCAAACGTGAATTTTTTAAGGTTCTTTTTTGAGAACTTGCAGACGTGTATTGTTTAAGGATCTTTTTTAAGAACTTGCTGACGTGTATTGTTTAAGAATTTTTTTTCGAAGACCTTTAGATGTGGATTTTCTTAAGATTTTTTTTTTTGCGAGGACTTGTAAACATATAATTTTTAAGGGTCTTTTTCGAGGAACCACAGATGTTTATTTTTAAGGATATTTTTCAAGGACCTACAAACGTGGATTTTTTAGGACTTGCGGACGTGGATTTTTTAATGAACTTTTTCAAGGACCTGCAGGCGAGGATTTTTTCCGACGACCTGCAGACTTGGAATTTTTAAAATTTTTTTCTTTTCACGCGGACTTTTTAGGATCTTTTTGAGGATCTCCAGACTTGGATTTTCTAAGGATCTTTTTCAACGACCTACAAACGTAGATTTTCTAAGAATCTTTTTCAAGGACCTACAAACGTGGATTTTCTAAGGATATTTTCCGAGAACATGCAGACATGGATTTTTTAACAATATTTTCCGAGGATCTGCAAACGTGGATATTCTAATTATATTTTTCGATGACCTGCAAACGTGAATTTTCTAAGGTTCATTTTCGAGGACCTGAAAATGTGGATTTTCTAAGTATCATTTTCGAGGATCTGCAAACGCGGATTTTCTAAGAATCTTTTTCGAGGAAACTTCAAACGTGGACTTTTCCCTGCAGATGTGGATTTTCTAAGAATCTTTTTCGAGGACTTTGGATTTTTATGGATATTTTTCAAAGACCTGCGGACGTAAACTTATAAGGATCTTTTTTGGGGACCTGCAAACGTGTATTTTCTAAGGATCATTTTCGAGGACCTACAGATGTGGATTTTTATCGATACTTTTCGAGTACCTGCAGACGAAGATTTTTGCGGATTTTTTAAAGACCAGCATTTGTAAAAGATTTTTTCATTTAATCATGGTTTTTAAAGGATTTTTACAAGGACTAGCAGATTAATATTAATAATAAATAAAGGATTTTTTCAAGGACCAGTAGATTCTGAATTTTAAGGATTTTTTACAAGGACAAACAGACCGATATTTGTGGATTTGTTAAAGATTTTTTGCAATGACCAAAATAAGTTTTTTTTTAAAGATTTTTTTAAGCACCAGCCGAAATATATTCGTATTATTTCTAAAGGTTTTTTTTAATTACCAGCAGAACAATATTCGTGGATTTTTTAAAGGAATTTTTTTCAAGGCCCAGCAGACCAATATTTTCCCGGATTATTATCAAGGACCGCCAGCCCAATAATCATGGATTTTTTAAAGATTTTTTTTAAGGACAAGTAGGACAGTTACCGTTAATTTTTAAAGGATTTTTTACAATATTCATGTATTTTTTAAAGGATTTTTCTCAAGGAATAGCAGACCAATAGTCTTGGATCCTTAAAGCATTGATTGCCAAGATCAAGAGACCAATATTTGGAATTTTCAAGGATCAACAGAACAAAAATCTTAAGTATTTTAAAGAATTGTTTTAACGATCAGCAGACCAATAATCGTGGATTTTTCAATGAATATCTTGCAAGGATCAACAGACCAGTAATCGTGGATTTGTGAAGGACTTTTTTCAAGGACCAGCAGACCAATAAGCATGGATTTCTAAGGGAAATTTTCAAGGATCAGCAGACCAATAGTCAGATAATGTTTGTGGATTTTAAAGGATTTTTTGAGGACTAGTAGACCAATAACCAAGAATTTTTGAGTTTGAAAAGGGTATTTTTCTAGGACCACAGACCAATAATCTTGGATCTATAAAGAGTTTTTTAAGGACCATCATACAAGTAGACCATGCATTTTATTTTTTCATGGATTAGCCGAAGAATAAGGATTTTTTTTCAGATAAAATAGCCTTTAGTATCCCTGAACAGCAAATCACTTTTTTAAGTATCCTCGAACATCAAATCTTACACAGTAAATTTCAGCAATCTGACTTTTATTTCATTTTCCCCCACCAAAATCCACAAAAATTTCCATTCACATCAAATGCTCCCCCACAAGCATCTGCCCAAGGACATTCATTCATTCAATCAATTCAAATAACGCCCATCTTTTTAAGTTATTTAGATTATTGTTATTAAAGTTCTACACCAACTGAATACTGATTATCAACCAACCAAACGAAACCAACCAGTTGTAAATGTGGGTCGTAAAACTCAATTTGAAATAAAATTCTAATAACTGTCAGCCCAAAGGCTGTACAAATCATAACACAGCGGATCCAAAGGCAAATCCTTTGAAAAATAACGATATGGCGAAATAAAAGTTGGTTACTCACTCCTTGCGTGGAGAATTAATAACAAGCTTAGCGGCAATGTCTTCGTAGATACATCCCCGGAGAGGAGTGAGTACATGCCACGTTTCTTTATAATATGCCCCAAAAGTATGCAACATATATTGCCCAAAGTTGATCCCTTAAGCTATGTGGGTTGTAAAATAAAATAAAACGCATACCATCATATTCTACTCTCTTCTGGCACAACGGCACGCATTTTCATTAAACTTTACGCGGATTAGTGTTAACATGGTATTTCGTTTGTTGGTATAACAGGCGATGAGATCACAGACAGACAACCTAACCGAAATATCTTTTTTTCTTTTTTGCTTGGCATTAATACGGGTCGGTATTCATTGTTGGCATGTCGAGAAGAAAATACAAATCATATATTATTTGATTTTTAACTGGGAATTACCAGCAAACACACACACACAAATTTAAATCAAAATACAGCAATGAGACTGTGTGAGTGTTTGGGGTCATGATGTGGGGGGATAAGAAAATCCCATGCACACATACATACACGTCTGCCATATGGTAAAAGATAAATTCATGGTTACATTTACCGCATTACAATGTTTTGGAAACATCTGATTAACATATAAATTACCACCAAACCCAAGGAGGGGAAAAGAGAGGAGAAACCCCAAAGGAGAAGGGGAAGAATCCTGAATATCCTAGTAAATATTAGAGAGAGAGGGAAAAAAACACGCTGTGAAAATCAGTAGTCTGTAAAGTTATTCCTTATCATTTTTATATTCAGCACGTGTTAGTATGTGTGAAAATTATTTATGTATCCAAGGATGTTGCTAACACAAGCACACACACCAACACACATACAAATACCACATGTCATCAGCAAGTTTCACTATAAGTTGTTGTTTGTGTTAAATAATAATTTACCATGTTTATGCCCAAGAAGTTTAGTATTATTTTCGTAACACATCATAACATAAATTGTGTTGCTATAGGAGGACAAAGATTTCAGAAGAAAGGTTTTAAGAAATTCCGGACAAATACTATATTTTTATTTGGAGGAAAGGTAGCAGAGTAATAGTCGTGGATTTTTTTAAATAATTTCTTCAAGGATTAGTTGACCAATAATTGTGGACATTTTAGAGAATTGATTCAAGGTGCAGTGGACGAATATTCGAGGATCTTAAAAAAAAAAAAATTATGGACCAACACAACAAAAATCGTGGACTTTTTAAGATATTGTTTCAAGGACCCACAGACCAATAATCCTGCATTTTTACGATAATCAAAGCAACAAATTTTGATTTTTAAAGATTTTTTTTCAAGGAAAGGAGACAAATTATTCCTACTTTTTAAAGTTTTTTTCAAGGACCAGCAGACCAATATTCGTGGATTTTTAAAATTATTTTTTTACAAGGACCAGCAGACCAATATTCGTGGATTTTTAAAATTATTTTTTTACAAGGACCAGCAGACCAATATTCGTGGATTTTTAAAATTATTTTTTTACAAGGACCAGCAGACCAATATTCGTGGATTTTTAAAATTATTTTTTTATAAGGACCAGCAGACCAATATTCGTGGATTTTTAAAATTATTTTTTTACAAGGACCAGCAGACCAATATTCGTGGATTTTTAAAATTATTTTTTTACAAGGACCAGCAGACCAATATTCGTGGATTTTTAAAATTATTTTTTTACAAGGACCAGCAGACCAATATTCGTGGATTTTTAAAATTATTTTTTTACAAGGACCAGCAGACCAATATTCGTGGATTTTTAAAATTATTTTTTTACAAGGACCAGCAGACCAATATTCGTGGATTTTTAAAATTATTTTTTTACAAGGACCAGCAGACCAATATTCGTGGATTTTTAAAATTATTTTTTTACAAGGACCAGCAGACCAATATTCGTGGATTTTTAAAATTATTTTTTTACAAGGACCAGCAGACCAATATTCGTGGATTTTTAAAATTATTTTTTTACAAGGACCAGCAGACCAATATTCGTGGATTTTTAAAATTATTTTTTTACAAGGACCAGCAGACCAATATTCGTGGATTTTTAAAATTATTCTTTTACAAGCAATTTACAATTTTAAAGCTTTTTTTACAAGGACCAGCTGATATTTGTGGATTTTTCATTTTTTAAGGACCAGTAGACCAATGGTCCTGGATTTTTAAAATTATTTTTTTACAAGAAATTTACAATTTTAAAGCTTTCTTTACAAGGACCAGCTGATATTTGTGTATTTTTCATTTTTTTAAGGACCAGCAGACCAATGGTCCTGGATCCTTAAGGGTTTTATACAAGGACTAAAAGCCCAATATTCCTGGATTTTTCAAAGGATTTATTCTCAAGGACCAGCAGACCAATAATGGCGGATATTTTAAAGGATTTTTTCAGGGACTAACAGACCAATAGTCGTCGATTTGTAAAAGATTTTTTCCAAGGACAAACAGACCACAAAACTTGGATTTTTGGAAGATTTTTGTAAGGATCCACCCCAGACCATAAATCGTAGATTTTTTAAAGAATATTTTGAAAGGATCATCAGATCAATAATTGTGATTTTTTTAAAGATTTCTTTTGTCAAGGACCAGTAGATTATTATTCGTGGATTTTTTGCAAGGACCAGCAAAGCAATATTCGTGTTTTTTAAGGATCAGCAGACTAATCGATTTTTTAAAGATCGATTTAAGGAGAACCATTCCAATGATAATGGATGTTTTAAAGAATTTCTTTCAAAGACCAGTAGACCAATTATCGTGGATTTTTAATGGATTTTTCTCAAGGCCCAGCAGACAAATATTCTGGATCCTTAAAGGATTTTTACAAAGACCAACGGACCAATATTTGTGGATTTTTTAAATGATTTTTTTCATGGACCAACAGACCAAAAATCTATGATTTTTAAAAGATTTTTTTTTGGATCAGCAGTCCAAAAATCGTAAATTTTTTAATTAATTTTTTACCAGGACCAGCAGACCAATATTCGTTGATTTTTAAATGAATTTTTTTTAAGGATTTTGAAATTAATTTTCTAAGGACCAGCAGGCCAATAGTCTTGGATTTTTTCAAGGACCAGCAGACTAATATTTCAAGGACTTTTTTAAAGATCAATAAACAAATATTCGTTGATTTTTTAAAGGATTTTTTAAAAGGAACAGCAAACAAATATACATGGATTTTTTAAAGATTTTTTTGTAAGGAGCAGCAGAACAATATTCGTGGATTTTTAGGGGCATTTGTTTAAGGGCCCAAAGACTAAAAATCTTGGATTTTTTGAAAGTTTTTTTTTAAATATCAGCAGACGGATTTTTAAGGACCACCAGCCCAAATAATCGTAGATTTTTTTTAAGATCATTGACTTGTTAAAGGTTTTTTTACAAGGACCAGCTGACTAATATGTGTGGATTTTTTTAAGGGTTTTTCTCAAGGACCAGCAGTCTTAGATTCTTAAAGCATTTATTACAACGACCAATATTTGTGGATTTTTGAAGGACTTTATTTAAGGACCAGCAAGATTCTTGAAGGACTTTTTTCAAAGACCTTTAGATTTTGTGAAAGATTTTCTTCAAGGAACAGCAGACCAATAATCGTGCATTTTTGAAGGACTTTTTTCAAGCATCAGCTGTCCAATAATCTTCATTTTTTTAAGGATTTTTTCAAGAACCTTTAGATTTTCAAAGGATTTTTTCAAGGACCAGCCAATAATCCTTGATTTTTTACGGATTTAAAGACCAGCCGATTTTTAAAGATTTTTTTCAAGGGCCAGGATACCAATAATCGTTGATTTTTTAAGTATTTTTTTTTTCCAAGGACCAGCAGATTTTCAACAGATTTTTCTTCAAGGACCAGACGACCAATAATCGTTGATTTTTTAAGGTTTTTTTTTAAGGACCAGCAAATTTTTTGGCGTATTTCTCTGCAAGGACCAATAATCGTGGATTTTTTTAAAATAATTTTTGAAGGATTTTTTTTAAGGGCCAATAATCGTGAATTTTTTAAGGACTTTTTTAAAGCGCCAATAATAGTGGATTTTTGAAGGACTTTTTTCAAGCACCAATAAGTGTGGATTTTTGAATTTTTAGGTGTGTTGAAATCACGATTCAGCCCATATCATTTGATGTAGAGCTCCAAAAATGGATGGTTAGGTATTGAAAATTAGACATTTCAGTGCACGTTTTGGTATAGCTGCCATAAAACGGTACCTCCCGATATTTGTTATTTTGAAAAATTTCGCCACATTTTTCACGGATTTGTCTAAAAACTGCTATTTGTAGGTCATAATGGGTTCTAGATCCAGTGGCGGAACATTGTCTGTATATATCCACGTATAGCCCTCATATAACGGTACCTCCCCATATTTTGATGATTTTTGCTCCAACTTTCCACGGACTTGTCTAAAAATTATTCTATCTACACAACATCTGGTATGAGAATGGGATATATAGGTCCTCTCCTTCTGGTACTTCCCCCTCGAAGGTTATAATAGTGTAAATAACCAAAACGTAAAATCTCTTATCCACTCTTCATGTTCAAATAACAAAACGGTCATAATGCGAAATAATCATTTGATTCTTTCGGATAGTTGGAATAATCATAGCACCAGTCAAAACACAGTTAAATAAACAGACATTGGCTGAGAATATAATCATCAGCAAAACCGACTGATACCTTTTAACTTATTAAATATATTTTTTATAGCATCAAACATAGTAAATTTTTTAGAAATATTCTACAAAATATACAAAAAGTACCTTCGAAGCACTCTTTGTATATTATCTATCCTTAAAAGAATTTTTTTTTCATAATTAATTCGCCTTCATTTAACAATTGACATGACGTTCTAACCCGTCATTGGCATAATTTAATATCATATGAATAATATCAGGAATACATATACACTTTGATTCAAAGCTAATTAGAAGTATCATTTTTCTGGCTTTTTAATGATTTCCTTATTTCCCGTAAAATGTCAACGACTGTGACATTTTTTTGATAAATATTTTCATTTGAAAATTGATATGAACCCCCCTCCCCCTCCCCAAAAAAGGACAAATTATTCATTTGTATTTGGTATTCCTTGTTGTGGTGGGAGATGGAAATTGTATGTTATTCCAATGATACAACTCCTCGGTGTATTTATTTTTGTTGTTTCTGTTATTTATATATTCGCATGGCAGCGGAACTAATTAGTTGATTGATAGATCGATTGCTAAACAAAATTGAATTTTTAATTAAATTTCATTCCAAAAAAAAAAAAAACAGCAAGAAAGGACTAATGACATGTTTTGAAAAAAAAAGCGCACACAAAACGATGAAATGATTGATAACATTAGCACAAGAATTGCGAGGGGGAGGGGGTAAGTTGTTTGTTTATATTTATAGAAAATAATGTATCTTTGCATGTAGGGAGATAATTTTAGAAATAGATATGCTCGTTTAAAATGATGAGAGACAATTCTTTCTCCATGCCTTTCACAGAGAGAAGAATAATGGGTCTTCTGCATGCAGTAGGTTCTAGGGAACTCTGCTTAGAGAAAATATTCCTTCTCTACATATAGAGGAGCTGTACATAGTCATAATTTTGGATTTTAAAGAACAAGGTCCAAAACCATAATTTTCTAATTTAATAATTTTCGAGAGGACTTAATCGTGTTGTTTCTTTAATATAATATTTTCAAGGACCATTAGTGTATTTATTTTTAATTTTTTGAAGACTATATTTGTGGATTATTAAAAAAATAATTCAAGCACAATAATCATGTTTTTTTTTTAAACTTCATTCAGATAACATAAATTTTTTTTATAAGGGACCAATAATGGCGCAATTTTCTTAAAAATTAGTTTTTAAGGTCCAAAATCTGGATTTTTCTAAATGGACTAACAATGAAATTTTCCTAACATCTAGCTTTTAAAAATATTTATTCCGGTGCCATATCCTTTGAGTTCTCTAATACAGTGAGATGAAAAACTGCAACCATCTTCAGACTGCTGTCATTTCTAAGCCACTCGTCCGACAGCTGTTAAAATTATTCCAGTGACAGCTCATTATATTGTTTACCAGCGCACAAAATCATTTTGGTGAGCATTTTCCACAAAAAAAGTTATTCGCGATGGAATTGAAGCGTGATAGTGTGATTTCTTTATATTTGGCTGGAAAACCACAAGTGGCTATCGTTAGAACACTTCAGCATTTAAATGTGAATAAATCTTTTGTGTCTCGTACCACCGCTCGTTACCGTGATACTGGTAGCGTAGCCCGAGGTCAAGGAAGTGGATGGAAGAAAACAGCAACATCAGCAGAAATGGTTCGAAAAATAAAGAAGCGACTTGATCGAAACCCGCGTCGAAGTGGCCGAAAAATGGCTCGTGAGCTGAACATATCACAATATTCCATTCGGCAAATATTAAAAAATGAGCTCAGGGTAAAGCCATTGAAATTCCAAAAAGTCCAAGAACTTACACAGCGACAGAAAGAAAATAGACTCAAAAGAGCTAAAGAGTTGCTTCGCTTGGCCGAAAGTGGTGAACTACCGAATTTGGTTTTCTCCAAAAAAATGATCGTGTTTACTTGCCAAAGAGGTCAGCTGAAAATGTGTACCTTCGGTTGGCCACCAGAACTCAAGCGCCGGCAGTGGTGATGGTGTTGCCCGCCATAACAGCCGATAGTCGCTCTCTACTCGTATAAATCGACCGTGGCATCAGAATAAATGCCGAATATTATCGCGAAAATATTGTGGAGTGTGAAAAATGAGCTCGGAGCGAACTTACACCACAGCAGAAGGAAAATAGACTCAAAAGAGCTAAAGATTTACTTCGCTTGGCCGAAACTGGTGAACTGCCGAATTTGGTTTTCTCCAAACAAAATGATCGTGTTTACTTGCCAAAGAGGTCAGCCGAAAATGTGCACCTTCGGTTGGCCATCAGAACTCAAACGCCGGCAATGGTGATGGTGTGGGCCGCCATAATAGCCGATGGTCGTTCTCTACTCGTATTAATCGATATTATTGCGAAAATATTCTGGAGGGTGTATTATAGCCTTGGGCACGCAAACATTTTGGCCGCAGACCTTGGACTCAGGACTCAACAGGACTCAGCTCCATCGCACTCAGTACGCGCCACCCAAGAATAGTTACAAAATGAGGTCCCTTGCTTCATTTCCAGCGCACAATGGCCACAAAAAACCCCGGATACCAATCCGTTGGACTATTGTGTCTGGAGTATTTTTTGGAAAGCAAGGTTGGCACTAAAATATACCAAAGTGTCGATCACCTCAGGCAAGCGCTTCGCCGGGAATGGGCCAAAATACCGCAGAGCAACATTCGGGCAGCGTGTAAGTGTTTCATTGGCCGTTTGTAGGCCATAATTCGTACCAAAGTTGACCAATTCTAACAAATTTAAACTTATTCTAAAATTTGATGCTATTTCCGACATTTTTTTGCCTTCATTCAGTCAAATCTAAAAAAAATGTAAAAATTATGGCGGTTGACTTTGTTGCGGTTTTTTTATCTAGGATTTGCAAAGTTTGAGCAAAATCGGATTATAATTTCTCCTTCTGTGCAGTAAAATGTTTTTTTTTTTTTTTTGGGGGAATTTTGATATTTTTTGGCGGAGGTACCAAAAGGAGTGTGCAGATATTTCCCATCTCCAAATTTGATCCAAGTTTGATAATAATATTAATAGTTTGGACCAAATTGAAAACTTCGAGAGTTATGGTGCACAGCAAACAGACAGACGGACAACATGGCTAGATCGACTCCAAATGTCCTGAAACGGATTTGGGCCAAAGAGATCCAGGGGCTAATACCGTTATTTCGATGAGGCATGTTTTGGCATAGGCATAGGCTAGGCATATGGCGTGGTGTATAAGAATCGGGCCAATTATCATGGATTTTTTTCTAGGCCCGTAATAGTGGATTTTTTAAAAGAATGGAAGTCCTTGGGAATGCCTTCTTGAAGAGTCGTCTTTTTTTTTAGAAAACTTTAAGTGGACATCGGTTTGTTGAAGACTCGCAAGATGTGGAAGGGTAAAATTTGTATTAGGGGAGTACTTACAAAACTTCCTTCGTACATAGATAAGCCTAAAAGACATTCTCTCTTGAGAGAACCTATAGATATTGTATCCAGAGAGAACATCCTCTCATTTTTAATTTTTCATGTTATCAATTTTATGAACATCATTTTAATAGTTTCCACTGCTCCAAAAATGAAATCTAATTTTCCCGATTTTTAATTAGGTACAGAGTTTGCATAATGTTTTATTGACATACACGCACACACATACATGCACACACGCACACTGGCACACTACAAAACTACAAAATTAACAAACATTTGAAATTCGAAAATACTTACCCTCAATTTTGCAATTGACCGAATTGTTACTTTTTTTCGAAGAGTTGCGTGACATTTGCGAATGATTGGCAGCGGCAGCAGCCTGTGAATGTGAAGGACTCGAATCGGTGGAATGTCTCCCGCCAACAGCAACACCACCTCCGCCACCACCGCCTCCACTGGGTATCATTATGGGTCCACGGCCACTTCCGGGGCCTGTGCCGACAACAAAATTACCCGTTGTCATGTTACCGCTGCTATGTGAGTTGCCATGGCCTGCCATTGGTGTCGGAGTTGGTGCTGCTCCAACACCACCGCCACCAGAACTCATCAAGGCTGTCGTTGTTGTGGTATTTTGAAATGCTGCCATGGGACTTGGTGTAACAGTAACCATTGGATGTACACTGCCTGCATTCGGATTCATGGTGGTCGAACGGACGGTCGGTCGTTCGGTTGGTTGGGTGGTGCCATTCGATGCCAGTAGCAAATGTTTGGTTGGCATGGCCAAGAGTATGACAATGATGAGGATCATATGATGATATTACATTCAACACCGAACCCCAATACCAAACACCACCAACGCACCCACCACCCATCCATCCATCACACATCGAACACAGAGCACGTGAAGAAGATAACCATAATGATGACGGTTGGTGGAGATGCACAGACGTTCACATTGCAATTGGATATCCATACGCACACATTGTTGTAACAAATATGTATATAAATGGGATGAAAAAAAGAAGAAGAAGAACAAGAAAATGGAAAGAGATGTAAGCAAGAGATGAGATTAAAATGTTGAAACTTTAAGCCAATTAAATCATGGAAAACAATACACAAGATGTCCAATGGCTGAGATTTCAGATTTATGTTGTTGTATTTTTTTGTTTTCGTTTTTTGGTTCGTTAGCACGCTTCATAATTTCGTATTGAGATTTCATTTTATTCAATTTTTGAAAAAAAAAAAAAAAAAACACAGTGGTTTGAGATGGTATGAAGTTTGAGCCAGCCAGCCAGCATGAGGTTAAGGACAAAAAAGCAGCACATCGACAGCAAAAATTAAATGGATTTTAGCAAACGGATGTCATTGCTGAGATTCGATACGATTATGGTAAGAATGGTTATATTTAAGAGATATTTATGGAGCTTTATAAATTTGGACTATAACAGATTTTTTTTTGATTTTTCTAAAATATATTCTCTAAGGACTTAAAAATAAATATTTTTTATTATTATAAATAAAAATTTATAATAAAATAAATATTTATAATATTAAGGACCAATAGCCCAATAATTAAGGATTTTTAAAGAAAATATTTTCAAGGATAATAAGAATCAAAATCGTAAATTTTTAAAGCACTTCCCAAAAGGTATGATTGCAAGGATCAACAGACCAAAAATCGCTTTTTAATAAATATATTTTCAAGTATCAATATTGTTTTTAAATAGATTTTTAGGAACAAATTGCCAATTTCCATCGGATTTTTTATGTAAAGACATTTCAAGGATAAACGTTGCAGTAATGGTGGATTTCTCTTCTAAACATTTTAATAGTACTTAAATAGTACTTTTTTCAAGAATAATAAATGTTACCTTTATTATGGGTTTTTTTAAAGAATATAATTTTCCAAACACCAACAGCCCTGAATCTTTAAAAAATATATGTTTTTTAAAGAGTTATAATCGTGATTTTTTAAAGAAATTTCCACAAAGGCTTAAGAGATACATAATCGCTGGTTTTTAGAAGAATATTATGCAATCATTATGGATTTTTTAAGGAATACTTTTCATAGACCAAATCTCAACAATTTTATGTTTTTATTTAAAGAATATTTTTGCAAGAGCCAACAGACCAATAATCGTGGGTTTTTAGGAAGATTTTTGAGGGCCTAGAGGCAAGTAGTTCTGAAGTCTATATGGAATATTTTTTAAGGGCCAAAAGTCCAATAATCGCGGATTTTTAAAGAATATTTTTTCAAAAAGGACCAAAAGGCCCATAACCGTGGATTTTTAAAGCATATTTTTTAAAATTCCAATAATCGTGGATTTTTAAAGAATATTTTCTTAAAAGGACCAAAAGGCCAATTATCCTGAATTTTCATAGAATATGTTTTTAAAAGGACCAAAAGGCCAATTATCCTGAATTTTCAAAGAATATGTTTTTAAAAGGACCAAAAGGCCAATAACCGTGGATTTTTTAAGGATATTTTTTTTAAAGTCCAATAATTGTGGATTTTTAAAGAATATTTTCTTAAAAGGACCAAAAGGCCAATTATCCTGAATTTTCATAGAATATGTTTTTAAAAGGACCAAATGGACAATAACTGTGTATTTTTAAAGAATATTTGTTAAAAAAAAAAACAAAAGGCCAATAATCCACGATTTTTAAAGAATATTTTTTTAAAAGGGCCAAAATTCCAATAATCTATGATTTTTAAAGAATTTTTTTTTAAAACGGCCAAGATGTCAATAATCTTGGATTTTTAAAGAATATTTTTTAAATGGACCAAAATGTCAATAATTTTTGATTTTTAAAGAATATTTTCTTAAAAGGACCAAAAGGCCAATTCTCCTGAATTTTCATAGAATATGTTTTTAAGAGGACCAATAATCGTGTATTTTTAAAGAAAAGAAGACCAATAATCGTGTATTTTTAAAGAATATTAAAAAACAAAATGCCAATAATCCACGATTTTTAAAGAATATTTTTTAAAAAGACCAAAATTTCAATAATCTTTGTTTTTTAAAGAATATTTTTTTGAAAGGACCAAACGGCCAATTATCTTGAATTTTTAAAGAATATTTTTTTAAAAGGACCAAAAGGCCAATGATCGTAGATTTTAGAGGAATATTTTTCAAAAAGTGCAAAAGGCCCATAAACGTGGAATTTTAAAGAATATTTTTTCAAAGGACTAAAAGTGCAATAAAATTGGATTTTTAAGAATATTTTTTTTTTAAAGGACCACAACGCCCAAAAATTGTGGATTTTTAAAGAATATTTTTTTAAAGGGCCAAAAGGCCAATAATCGTCTATTTTTAAAGAATAATTTTTTTTTTGAAAAGGACCAAAAGGCCAATAATCGTTGATTTTTAAAGAATATTTTTAGACTTGGATACTTTTAAAGACCAGCAGATAAGATATAAATTTTTTGAAAAAAAAAAAAAAAAAAAAAAAAAAAAATAAGCACAAGCAGAAAAATAATTGTGGATTTTTAAAGGTTTTTATTCGAGGACTATCAGAGCTACAAACTTGCATTTCAGGAATATAAGAATGTGGATTTTTTAAGATTTTTATGATTCTTAAAGAAATGTGCACATTTATAACCAGTAAGGAAAAATCAAAAGTCGGGCAGGATTTTTAAAGAATATTTTTTTTTAAAAGGACCACCAAAATGGTCAATGATCTTGGATATTTAAAGAATATTTTTTTTAGAAGGACCAAAAGGCCAATAATCTTGGATTTTCGAAAAAAATATTTTTTCAAGGACAATAATCGTGGAGTTTTAAAGATTATGTTTTTAAAGCACCAAAAGGGCAATAATCTTGGATTTTTAAAGGATATTTTTTAAGGGACCAAAGGTCCAATAATTGTCGACTTTTAAAAAATATTTTTTAACAGGAACGCATTTTTCAAAAATACTGATTTTTAGAACTCAAAAGGTCCTCGATTTTTGAGAATATTTTTTATAAGATAAATTTTTTAAAATTTTTTAGGGACTTGAATTTATTCGAAATATGTTGGGGCAATAGGATTTTTCTGGAATGTATTTTGTTGCACCTGATTTTTTAAGAATATTTTTAAAGGACTGATTTTGAGGACTTGGTGGTTTTTCTTTTAAATTGTTGAAGGAATTAAGATTGTATGAATTAAGTGGATTTTTTGTAACATTTTTTAAACGTCGATTATTTAGGAAATTTGTGAATATTTGAAAAGACATCGATTTTTCGGGAATATTTTTAATGACGTCGATTTTTTTCAAACAGTTTGAAAATATGGTTAAAATCTGCCTTTAAACGGGATCATAGCAAGTTAAAATATTATACAAAATTATTTGTCATGGAATTCGACTTTAGGTCCTAGAGAACCTCAAAAGTCTACATAATTTAGAATTAAGAAGTAGAATTTTTTTGACAAAAAATTTGCAGAATATTCTGACTTGCTACGATTCCGTTTAAAAGGAGCATTTAACCATATTTTAGAAAAGGGACAAAAAGAGTCCTTTGTTGAATAGCTTCCTACTTAAAATTTCTAACCAAAATAACCCTCGTACTGTTGTCTATAGTATTACCGGAACCACAATATACCTAAAAAGAACGGATTCCGAGGAGTCTTAACCTGAAAATTTCTAAAAGTGTGGAAGAGGGGCGATCTTGCTATTTCTATTTAGATTACTTTACGATGTAAGCTTATAAAACGCCGATACAGGTGTATTACTTCTTTTAACCTCCACCATACTATAACTCCTCGAAATACTCATGCTAGAATGTATATATATATATATATATATATATATATATATATATATATATATATATATATATATATATATATATATATATATATATATATATATATATATATATATATATATATATATATATATATATATATATATATATATATATATATATATATATATATTCTTGATTAGCGTAGAATTCTAAGTCGGTTGAGCGAAGTCTGTGTGTCTATTGTAATCATGCTATCTTTCGAACGAATTAAGATTAAGAATTAAGATTAAGAATTAAGATTAAGAAGTCTAAAATTTTGCACACACGTGCATTTTGCCAGAAGCCGATTTAAGTCAGTAAATGGGCCACGAAGGTTCACGTTTTCATATTACCCTCATATAACGGCACCTCCCGATATTTGGTATTTTGATGATTTTTGTGTTATTATTCGCCAGATTTTTTTTCTTCAAATTTCGTAATTGAAGTTCGTAAAAATTATTTTTTCGTATAGGCCCATATAAGGGGTATAATTTGAGAGTTTTTTTTCTACGTTTCTTCAAAATTATGGGGAGTATTAAAAGTTCGACCCTGCCGCGCTTAGCTGCTTTTTTACTTTTTTAACTCTACTTTCATAATCTAATGGATTCTCCCTGTAATAATTTTTTGTTATCCTTTAATAATTTTTTGTTATCCTGATTTTTAAAAAATATTTTCAAAGGACGTGGATGCTTAAAGGCTATCGCGGTCAATGGTAGTGTATTAGTTATTATTTAGGACAAGGAGAGTAGCAAAGGTAAATTTTGGAGGACTATAAGAGTTACAAACCATTTGTATGAGTACTTTTAAGGATTTAAACAAAAAAAATTTTCGAGGCTGTTCAAGACAGCCATTTCATTCAAGCAGTTCTTTTAAGGACTCTCATAACCCCATACCTGGATTTAAACAAAACATTTTTTCGAGGCTGTCTTGAACACTGATTTCTTTCAAGGACGGATGAATAATTAAACATGGATATTTTAAAGAATTATTTTCAAGGACATTTAAATGAATTTTTTCAAGGACTATGAAAGTCGCAAAAGTAAATTTTAAGAATACTTGTTCAAGGACCTTCAACTTAGAAAAAACATATATTTTTAAAGGCATTTTCCATTAATTCTAGAGCCATTTACGTGGGTATTTTCCCGATTTTTCTTTAAAGAACTTTCATACCCCCCTCAAACCACTGTATCCATATCGAGAAAATTCCGTTAATTAAGCTCCTTTAAACGTTTAAAATTAAGTGACATTCTCTTTGGCATGGTATTTCCATCATATATTTGCCGTATGGCAACCGCTGTGAAAAGAGGAGTAACGAGGGGAATGACGGGGGGAGGGAGAATAATGCAATTCTTACCTGTCTTACTGGCGTCATGTGTTAAATGACCACTTAATGAATGGAGTTTATCGGTAATGCCATGGTGTAATTTATCCACGAAACTGGTGCGTGTTTCTGTTGCCGGTGGTGTTGCTGAGGTTCCGATTTCAACGATGCTATTTATATTGGGTATGGAGCCTGGGGATATCGAGAGAGAGTGAAATAAAGTGAGTGGGGTTAGAAAATTGATGTTGGCAAAATGACCCAGAAATTAGGTGTAATGATCCTTTTGTTACAGGATATGTTTGTGTGAGGGTCATAACATTTGAAATTTACGTATTTTTCCATTCTAGGTATTTTTAAGATTTCATAAAAATTCAGTTGAAACTTATGATTTTTACTAGGAAAATTTCAAGTGTTATGTCCCTCAAGAATGGTTTTGTCTTTCCACCTCCCAGGCTCAAGGATATTTCTTTATTACTTTTTTTTTTATTTGTGATTACCTTTTGTGTGGGCCGTAACGGGAGCACAGGCCGCCGTACTGCTAATGGCCGCCATCTGATTGAGTGTCTTGCCCTGCAAATGGATGTTGTTAACGTTGGCCTTAAGGAACGACACAAACAAATGCTGGGCCAATTCTGTGGGGGTTTCACAATCGAGGAAGGCATCCAGAAATCGCCGAAATCCATCGTAATCAATGTCCTTCGATGGCATAGCACAAATTTGACGAATATGAAAGAGAGAGAAAAAGAAAAGGAAAGAAATCAAATTTTCTGTTTTTGTTATTCTTGAAATAGTAGACATACACACAAGGTTGAATCAAAGTGGAAAAAGCAATAGGTGAACCTGGCAACAAATATTGTTGCAGGGCCGTTAATTAAAAATGAAATGAAATTCAATACAAAATTCGATTATTTGAAACGTAGCTCAATTTTAAAATTCAGTTTGATTTTGTATTGTTCTCTGTTTTTTTTTTCATTGCCCGAATTTGATTTCCAAGAATTGCAATTGAAAATATTTTCCTTTGGCTATTTCTGGGTTTTCGCAGAAGCTGATTGCTCTCAATTGTCCACGGAGAATAGGTGTCGAAGTCAACATCAAAATATGACTCTCTAAATTGTTGCTGGAAAATACAGCTTGCGCCATAGATTTTATAATTTATTTTTAATATATTATTCTAAAGAAAAATTTTATTCACATTACATTGAATCTTTCATTTGTTCAAGGAGTAATACTTATAATTTTTAGGAACAATAATAGAGGATTATTTTACCCAAAGCCAATAGCTAGATAGGATATATACACGGTGAGATGAAAAAACTGCAACCAACTTCAGACTGCTGTCATTTCTAAGCTCATTATGTTGTTTACAACCGTACCAAAGCATTTTGTTGAGAATTTTCTAGAAAAAAAAGTTATTCGTGATGGAATTCAAGCGTGATAGTGCGATTTCTTTATATTTGGCTGGAAAACCATAAGCCGCTATCGTAAGAGCATTCCAGCATTTAAATGTAAATAAATCTTTTGTGTCTCGTACCATCGCTCGTTACCTTGATACTGGTAGCGTAGCCGACGTCAAGGAAGTGGACGAAAAGTGGAAGAAAACAGCAACATCAGTAGAAATGGTTCGAAAAGTAAAGAAGCCACTTGATCGAAACCCGCGTCGCATGTGGCCGAAAAATGGCTCGTGAGCTGCATATATCGCAGTATTCCAGTCAGCAAATATTGAAAAATGAGCTCGGGGTAAAGTCATTGAAATTCCAAAAAGTGCAAGAACTTACACCGCAACAGAAAGAAAATAGACTCAAAAGAGCTAAAGAGTTGCTTCGCTTGGCCGAAAGTGTTTAATTGCCGAATTTTTCTTCGGTGAGAAAACATTCCTTGTCCAGCAGTTTCTAAACAAACAAAGTGGTCGTGTTTACTTGCCAAAGAGGTCAGCTGAAAATGTGTACCTTCGGTTGGCCACCAGAACTCAAGTCTCAAGCCCGCCATGGTGATGGTGTGACCACCATAACAGCCGATGGTTGCTCTCCGCTCGTATTAATCGACCGTGGCATCAGAATAAATGCCGAATATTATTGCGAAAATATTCTGGAGGGTGTATTAAAGCCTTGGGTACGCAAACATTTTGGCTGCAGACCTTGGACATTCCAACAGGACTGAGCACGCGTCACCCAAGAATGGTTACACAATGAGGTTCCTCGCTTCATTTCCAGGCCACCAAAAACTCCGGATACAAATCTGTTGGACTATTGCGTCTGGAGTATTTTAGAAAGCAAGGTAGGCACTAAAAAATACCAAAGTGTCGATCACTTCAAGCAAGCGCTTCGGGCAGCGTGTGACAGTTTCATTGGCCGTTTGAAGGCCATAATTCATGCCAAAGTGACCAATTCGAACAAATCTGAACTTATTCTAAAATTTGATGCTATTTCGAAATTTTTTTGCTTTCATTCAATAAAATTAAAAAAAAAATTAAAAACTATGGCGTTTGATTTTTTGCAGATTTTTTATCTCGCCCTGCGTATCACTCCTTCTGGTGCTCCCCTACAAAGGGTCAAAATTTTGAATATTCATGAAGCTCATAAAACACGAAAATAACATCCGATTCCATTCAGACTTGGCACATCTCAATATTTCCATCAACACAAGATTTGTTATAAAGATGGTGGAGATCAGAACATTTCTTCTGGTACCTCCCACACATTAGGTTCAAGAAGCAAAACGCTCTAATTTCACGCATACAACACAAGATCTGTACCTCACCCACATAGGGTCACAATACTTGTATCTGTCATTACCTGCAAAACCAGCTAGCGATTCTTTGCAACCTGCTATACTTAAATATTTCTCTCGACCAGAAACCTGAGATGATAGAATGATGAGATGGAATTTATGTTTCCATATAAATTTAAAATTCCATATAAATGTTCGATTTTTTTGTAATTTTGTCCATACCAATAATATAATGAAATACTTCGGTCTAATATAGCTGGTACCTTACCCACATTTTATCCTTTTCTAAAAATTATCTCATATCTTAGATAAAGTAATGGAAGTAGACGATATAGTCCAAACCTGGCTCGTCGCAATATTTATATCGTATTTATTTAGGTCCGATACGAAACGGACAGTATTGGCCTATTCCTTCGGAACCTACTCAAGAGGGGGTCAACAATTTGAATAATCAAAACAGAGGTCAACATATATTTAAATAATCGAAAATTTGCTGTTTTTTAAAATATTTTTTGAATTGTGTTTTTTTTTAATATTTTTCAAGGACCAAAAGGGGATTGTTTACAAAATATATTAAGGACCAACAATTGCTGACTTAAGAAAACATTTTTGAGGGACCAATAATTGTGGATACATTGGGCTACTTAGCAATATTTTTTCAAGGACCTATAGTTCTGCATTTTTTTACAAAAAATATTTGTTAAGGATCAATAATAGTGGATTTGTTCGAGAATACTTTTTAAGAATCATTTATCCTGAATTTCAAGGAAGAATAGTTTGGGATTTTGTTGAACAAAAGTTTTTTCCAGCACCAATAATTGTGAATTTTTTAAGGAATATTTTTCAAATACTAAATTGTGTGGACTTATTGAAAAAATATTTTTTTAAGAACCAGAAATCGTATTTTTTTAAGAAAATTTTATCGAAGGCTAATAAATATAAATTAATATTGTGGATGTTTTAAAAAAATTCAAAAAGTTTTTTTTATAAAATAATTTTTTTTTTGTTTATAGAATATTCTGAAAAGATTTCTTAATGAGTAATCTTTTAGAAATTTTTAAGACTCAAAATCTTAGTATTTTTTTTAAAGAAGGATCAATAATAGAATTTATTTTTATTTTTTTAAGACCAATAATTGTGTACATATTGGGCTACTTGTTCAGATTTTTTTCATGGACCAATAGTTTTTTTTTTTTTTTTTTTGAAAAATATAATTATTTATAATAGAGGATTTGTTAAAGAACATTTTTTAAGGATCAGTAATTGTGATTTTTAAAGAAAATTCTATCAAGGGCTAACAAAGAAAATATTTAAATTTTTTCAAAAAAATTATTCTTTGTTCTGCAAAGATTTCTTGATGAATATATATATATTTTTTTAAGAATTTTTAAGACTCAAAATCTTAGTACTTTTTTAAAGAAGGATCAATAATAGAATTTATTTTTATATAAATTTATTTTTAAGACCAATAATTGTGTATATATTGGGCTACTTGTTAAGATTTTTTCATGGACCAATAGTTCTGTTTTTTTTTTGAAAAATATAATTATTAATAATAGAGGATTTTTTAAAGAATATTTTTTAAGGATCGGTAATTGTGATTTTTAAGGAAAATTCTATCAAGGGCTAACAAATAAAGTATTTATTTTTTTTTTAAATCATTCTTTGTTCTGCAAAGATTTCTTGATGAATATATATTTTTTTACGAATTTTTAAGACTCAAAATCGATGTAGTTTTCAAAGAAAATTATTACAAAGATCAATAAGGGTGTTTTTAAAGAAATTTTTCAATGGACTTTTTATTGTAATGTTTTAATATAATGGTTTTTTATAACTTTTCTACGACTAATAATTGTAAATTTTTAAAGAATATTTATCGCAGGACTAAAAATCGCGAATTGTTTAAATAACACTCTTTTTAATTAAAAAAAATTGTTTTTAATTTTTAAAGGATTTTTTATAGAAGACTTTTTTATTGTTGTTTCATTAAGAAAAATTCAATCATTAATGCATTACCCATCTCTGCCTTGATTTCACACATTTATACAATTTATGACCTTTTTCAACTTGCTGAAACATGAAGATACCTAATTGATTGAAATATCTTTCAAAATATGATTTGTTAATGGTCAAACTGACAGTCCAACGTCAATTTATGCAATATTTCACTCCACTTCAACGATGGGTAACTGAACATAATTTTTTTTTTGTTATTTTTGTATGGCTATTTGGTCCTGCGTTTGACTTTTGTAACGGTGGCCAACTTCCTTTACATTGCTGCTGCTGCTACCCAAATGAATGTGTCAGGATGCGAATAATAAATTTTCATTTATTTAACTGAGTGGCTGGCTGGCGGATGTTGAAAGAAATATTGTTGTGTTTCGCTTTGTTGATATTTGTGAAAAGGAAAATAATAAAAGAACAGAAGGCAAAAAAAAACAAAAAAAAAAAAAAAAAAAAAACGGGACCAAAATGTTACGTCCTGTTATTTAATGGTCGGAATGGTTAGTTCATAATAGCCGTATAGGACTGGGGAAAAATAAAAAAGCTAAAAAACGGAAAAGCCACAGATATTAAATTGCTGAGAACAAGGTATTTCATTCTATATGAATGAGATTTGAGCAGGAGCAAAATCGTGCATTTTAGAGTTTAAATGGAGGGTTTAATTTTTTCATACACGGTAACAAAGTTTGAAAAAAACGGCTGTTTTTGAAAAAAAATTAAAAAAATCTACGACTTTTGGTCCTTTTATCCTTAACAACATATTCTTCAAAAAATCAAAAAAAAAAAAAAAAATTGGTTTGTTTAACTTTCAAAAATATTCTTTACAACTCCAAATTTTTTTTCTGTTCATTTTTAAAAAATGTTATTTAAAAACTCAATTTTTTCTGCGTTTATAAAAAGTCCAGTATTTGAGGCCTACATAAAAAGCAACGATTCTTGATTTTTAAGAAAATAAATATCGACGATAATCCACGTCCTTGAAAGAAAACTCTATAAAAATTAATGACTATAGGTTAACGATTTCCTTTTATTGGAAAAATATATATTCAATAAAAAATTATTATTGTTTTTTCTAAGCCTTTAAAAAGTCCAAGATCGGTCCACAAAAACGTGAATTTTTGGTTCTTAAAAAAATAAATAAAAGCAACGATTCTTGATTTAAAAAAAAAAAATAAAAATCGACGATAATCCACGTCCTTGAAAAGAAAACTCTTTAAAAATTAATAACTATAGGTTGACGATTTCCGTTCCTTGGAAAAATATATATATTCAATAAAAAAATTATTATTGTTTTTTCTAAGCCTTTAAAAAGTCCAAGATCGGTCCACAAAAACGTGAATTTTTGGTCCTTAAAAAAATTAAAAATTCCGAGACAGTAAGTCCTTGAAAAGAATATTCTTCGAAAAATAACGACTCTCTGTTCACGATTTCCGTTATATGGGGGCTATATGAAGACGTGGACCTACATGGCGTATTCTTTGACTTTGGATGAAGTATCCATTACGAACTTCAAATACCAAATTTGAAACAATTCCGGTAAACAATGTCGCTAAAATCATCAAAATACCGAATATCGGGGGGTGCCGTTATATGGGGGCTATATGAAGACGTGGACCTACATGGCTCATTTTTTGATTTAGGATGTAGTATCCATTACGAACTTCAAATACCAAATTTGAAACGATTCCGGTAAACAATGTCGCTAAAATCATCAAAAAACCGAATATCGGGGGGTACCGTTATATGGGGGCTACAGGAAGACGTGGACCTGCACAGATAATTTTCTGTCTTAGGCTGTAGCATCCATTGCAAACTTCAAATGCCAAATTTGAAATAATTCCGGTGAATAATGTCGCTAAAATCATCAAAATACCGAATATCGGGAGGTACCGTTATATGGGGGCTATATGATAACTTGGACCTGCCTACTGGGAAAAAATACATGTGTGCAAAATTTTAGCCTTCTATCTCAACTTGTTCGAAAGAAAGCGTGATTACAACAGACAGACGGACAGACAGACAGGCAGACAGACAGACAGACAGACAGACAGACACACAGACAGACAGACGGACATGGCTAAATCGTCTTAGAATTTTACGCTGATCAAGAATATATATACTATGTTGGGTCTGACATGAATATTTCGAGGAGTTACAAACGGAATGACAAAATTAATATACCCTCCATAGTATGGTGGAGGGTATAAAAAAAGTAAAAAATCCTCAATAATTAGTCCTTCAAAAGAAAATTCTTTAAAAATTAAAGACTCTTGCTTCACGATTTTAGGTGCTTGGAAGAAAATATTTTTTTTAAATTCTTTAAAAATACACCATTACTGATCCTTAAAAAATCCGCAAGCATTGGTCCTTTAAAAATTAAAAGCCTTTCTAAATTTGTACTAGTCTTTAAAAATTAAAAATTTCGGTCCTTTAAAGAAAAAAAATTGTTGATCTTTAATTTTTTTTGACAAATCCGAAAACCCTCAGCCATATGTCTAGAGAGTATATACATATTGACATAAACCTTATTCAAAGATTTGGTACTCCAATAACCTCCATTACTCAGTTAATTGCAACTTCAAGAACATAAGCCCAAATAATAGTCCATTTTTCCAAGAAGATATCCTCTCCCGAACATAATTTATTTTATAAATCACGTTTCTGGACATAAAAAACCCCACTTTAATTACATTTTATTATTAACAACAGAAATTGCAATAATAAAAATACCTTCGACCGCAGGCCACATTATTTATTGGCAATGGTAATTAGATGGCTTTCTTGCTATCATAAGATCCAGCTCATAAATAATAAAAAAAAAAATAGTAGAAATATCCCAGTAATTTTCCTGGAAATTTCTCCTTCTGTTCCTTAGTGTGGCCAGGAAACCATGAAATTGACCTGGCTTTATTTGGCTACTTAACGTGGCCGCCTCTGGCTCTACCCACCAGCCGTTAGCAATGGCCATAACTCAAAAGAGTCATTTCGGGGTGTAGAAATATTGTCTTGACCATCTACGAAAAAAACAAAGCATACTTCTGCTCTTCATCAGCTAACATAATTATGCACATCCATAATTTTGTAGGACCAGCGGACAATAACAACAGCAAAAACAAACATCATTAATAATGTCATAAAATATCCTAGTAATATTGTTTCGTATTTACTAGGTTTGTGCTAATGAAAAGCAAAAATAGAAGAAGAAAAACATCAACAAGGATGAGTTTTTTCTTCACCACCCCCACCCCTCCACTTACCCCCACCCACCCAACAAAATCCAATTTCTCATTTGTCTAACGCCATGTGAAGGAGAAGAGACAATCTAAGAAAAGCCAGCCACCATGGTAACCATATTCTGGGGTAATTTTCCATTTTATTTTGCTTCCTTTAAGACATGCCAAGCCATAATATTTCACTTTTCCTTTCTTTTCTGTGAGCATAAAACCTCCTCCTCCTCTTCCCCCCAACGTTACACTCCACGTGCTGGTGTTATGGATTTCAACTAAAAAAAGGAAATCCTTGAGTTAATATTTAAATACAGCAACAATATATTATTCCTTATATTGTGTTCTTTGGTAGTTTTTTTTTCTCCGGCATGTTCTTTATGCTGGCATTCTTCCCCCTCCATAGCTGGCTGACATTGTTCTTGAGCTGTTGTCAGTGTTATAAATTAGCATAACAGCTAATATTTCCTTTCACCGGTTTTTTTTCTCGCTCGCTTGTATTTTAATATTTCATTTCCCTTCGTTACAGAGAGCAGAGAAAAAAAAAAACAAAAACGAGCAGAATTGTGTTAACAACCGGAAATGCAGGTCTCACATTATTCGTTCACTTGAAACGCATAATTCTTGTTTCCGTCATGGCTTCCTAGTTAGACACGAACTCACACACACAGCTACTCACACACACACACACATGGAGGGAGATATGGTATCATGCGACTGACACTCATTGGTTGGCAAGACAGGAACCTGCTTGTCATCCAAATGCAAGAAGTTTGCTTAATTGAAATATTTTTTAAGGAGCTTCTGAAGAGGGGCACCGCCATGAACGTGGAGTGTTAATTAAGTGGAAATGAGAGGTTTATTAAAAAACAAAAAAAAAGACATGTGTATATTTTAAAAAGTAATCGTGAATTTTTAAAAATTAAAGTAAAATACAATAATCGAAGGCTTAAACCAGTAAAGAAAGTCCTAAAGTCGGGCGAGGCCGACTTTATGATACCCTACACTACTTTGCTAATTTAGTAGAGCTCCACATAACAATTAAACGTTTTTATGGGAGAACTCCATCATACACGCCATAATTATAATTTAATTTGAAGTTCAAAGGACTATAAGTGTCGAAGCATTTGTATCTTTTAAATTCAGACTTATATTGCCCATTTGCTGCAAAATTAATTCGTAATCATATAAAGATATATATGGGATCTATATCCAAATCTGAATCGATCTCAATAAAATTTGCAAAAATAATTCTGAGCTGTATTTGATATATTTCCCTGAATATCGTTGTTACGGAGTGCATATTGTGGCTGTGGGCAACAAATACAACAAATCGGATGAACAATATATATGGGAGCTATAGCTATATCTGAACCGATCTTCACCAAATTTGGCATACTAGCTTCTAGACTCAATTTGGTCGCATGTGTCAAATTCCGTCCTATTTGGGCAAATAATAGACATTTGGTGCACAATAAAAGGTAAATCGGACGAATTTTATATGGGAGCTATATCGAAATCTGAACCGATCTCGATAAAAT
Organism: Musca domestica; assembly: GCF_030504385.1. Taxonomy (NCBI): domain Eukaryota; kingdom Metazoa; phylum Arthropoda; class Insecta; order Diptera; family Muscidae; genus Musca; species Musca domestica. The sequence continues at coordinate 15,231,995 of NW_026712409.1, read as the reverse complement.
TTGGCAAAAATATTTCTGAGCTGTATTTGATATATTTCCCCAAATATTGTTGTTACAGAGTGTATATTACGGCTGCGGAGGACAAAAATAACAAATCGGATGAACAATATATATATATGGGAGTTATAGCTATATCTAAACCGATTTCGATCAAATTTTGCATATTTATTTTCAGGCCTAATTTGGTTGTATGTGCAAAATTCCATACTATTCGGACTGATATTACACGTTTGGTGTACAATAAAAGGCAAATCGGACGAAGATATATATGGGAGCAATATCTAAATTTTGACCGATTATCTCCAATTTCAATATTGTTCGTCCTTGGGCCAAACAAAAAATGATTTGTGCAAAATTTCTTCTTAATCGGAAAATAAATGCGATCTGCATTTTGTTCGCAAGAATACATGGACAGACGGCCAGACGAACTGACATACATAAATCAACTCAGAAAGTGATTCTATGGAGATCCTCAAAAGTAACTATGGGTCTATCTCGCTTCCTTCTCCATGTTACAAACAAATGTACAAAGACATAAGACCCTGACCACCTTGTGGTGTAGGGTATAAAAAGTGGTACTCAATATCAAAATTTTTATGAATATTTTTTTAAAAAAATGAAGTTAAAAATTAAAATATTTAAAAAAAAATATAAAAATAACAATAACAGTGGATTTCAAGGAAAAAATGATGCAATAATCCTGATTTTTTTGAATTTCTATATTTTTTTTAAACAAGATAGCTGCACAAAAAAAAAATTAAAAAAACTATAATTTTTCAAAATATTGACGCTGTGTGAGGGTGGTTCCAAAAGGAGTGGATATTCCATTTTCACACCAGACCTTGGGTTAATAAAAAATATTGTGATGTATGTAATTTGAAGAGCAGATCTTCGGTTAATAAAAATATTGGAATTTGTGAAATATGAAGAGAATTGAATGCTTATTTCGCATTTTATGAAAGATATAATTATTCAAAATTTAGACCATTTGTGGGTGAGGCACAAGAAGGAGTAGTTCGATCTATTCCATCTTCACAATTAATCTTGTGTAGTAGATCCGAACTTGAAAAGATTGGAACAAATTTGATGCTTATTTCGAATTTTATGAGCGTTTTGGTTATTCAAAATGCTGCCACTTTGTAGGGGATATATCAGAAGGAGTGGACCGATATTTCCCATATTAACAGCAAATCTTGTATTAGTAGAAGCAATTGGATGTGTGGAATATGAAGAGAACCGCATTCCCTTATTTGGATTTTATAATCATTTTGGTTATTCAAAACATTGACCCTTTGTGAGGGAGGTACCAGAAGGAATGGTCCGACCTCTGTCATCTTTATAACAAATCTTGTGTTGATGGTAATATTGAGATACACCAAGTCAATATGGTATCGGATGTTAATTTTGCTTTTTGTGAGCTTCATGGGTATTCAAAATTTTGACCCTTTGTGGGGGAGGTATCAGAAAAAGTAGTCCGTTCTATCTATTCTTCACACCATATCTCGTGTTAGTAGAAATATTGAGTTGTGCGATCTTTAAAGAGAATCAAACTGAAATTATTTAATTCTATAACTATAACTCTTAGTTATTCAAAATATTGACCCTTTATGGGAGAGGTTCTTGATAGAGTTGATCAATATTGCCTATGTTCGCACCTGACCTAGCACTGATAAAAATATTAATATCTGCAAATTTTACACAAAATTGCGTGATCCGTCCTTTTTCTTAAGGTTAAGGTGGGAGAGGAACCAGGAGTAGTGGAGCGAAATTCCTCATTTCCGAAGTCGATACATGTTTGATAATAATATCCGATTTGGGCCGAATCGGTTACTTAATCGGACACAGAATATTTAAAAAATCCCTAGAAAAATTTGAATTATTCCAACAATCCTTGTTTGGCCCAAGGACGAAACCTATTGAAATTGGTGAGAATCAAATTTAGATAAAGCTCCCATATATATTTTCATCTGGTTTGGGGTTAATTGTGCCCTAAATGACCAATATCAGTCCAAATAACCTAAATTTTGGTACATGCGGCCGAATTCAGTCGAATCCAGAAGCAAATACATCAAATTTGGTGAAAAAAAAAACGGTTCAGATATAACTATAGCTCCCATATATATGTTTCATCCGATTTGGCATTTAAGTCCCTCACATTCCTAATATATACCCCACCAGCGTAATATTTGACGCCAGATATCAGATACAGCCCAAAAATAGTTGTTTTTATTTTTATCAAAATCGGTTCAGAATTTGATACAGCTCCCATACATATCTTCATCCGATTTTGGGTTAATTGTACACCAAATGGCCAATATCAACCCAAATGACCTGAATTTTGGCACATCTGACCGACTTCAGCCTAGAAACAAATTCATCAAATTTGGTGAAAATCGGTTCAGATGTAGCTGTAGCTACATCGGTTCAGATGTAGCTGTAGCTATATATACATTTATGGTTTTAAGCCCTCACATGTGTAATATACACTCCACAATTATGACCTTAAGTACCATATAACTTATGGAGCTCAAAAATACCTCTATCAAATTTTATCAACATCGAATCAGATTTGGAGGTAGCTCCCATATATATCTTTATCCGATTTCAGGTTTATTGTGTACAAAATGGCTAATATCGGCCCAAATGGAGTGAGTTTTGTCACTTCCGACGGAATTCAGCCTAGAAGCAAGCACATCAAATTTGGTGAAAATCGGTTCGGATATAGTTATAGCTCTCATATATATGTTTTTTTCCGATTTTGTGGTTAAGTCCCTCCCTTGCGTAATATGCACTCCACAACATTGATATTTAATACCTGACATCAGTTACGGCTCGAAAATAACTCTGCCAAATTTAATCGAGATCGGTTCAGATTTTTGTATAGAATCGATATACATCTTATTCGGATTTTATGGTTATTGTCCGCCATATATGTAATATCAGCCGAAATTGAATAGATTTTTTCATATTTAACCTAGTTTTGCCATTTGGTGAAAATCGGTTTGACCCGGTCTATTGCTCCAATAAATATTTTTTTATAAAATCCTAATCGAAGTCATATCATGCACTACATAGTGAGGTTATTTGCTTCATAGTTCGTATGATCTACTTCACATTAATTCCCAATGGTACCTCCTCCACAAAAGGTTGAAATTTTCAAAACAATTTTTATATCTTCAGCCATATGGCTGCGGTGAAAACGTGCCGCATCGAAATAACGATTCTAGACCCCAGGTCTCTTTGGCCCCAAATCCGTTTCAGGACATTTGTCGATCTAGGGATGTCCGTCCGTCCGCCTGTACATCTGCCTGTCTGGCCGGTGCGCACGATAACTCTCGAAGGGAGTATCCGTCTATTGCTCCAATAAATATTTTTTAATAAAATCCTTATCGAAGTCATATCATGCACTACATAGTAATGTTATTTGGTTTATAGTAGGTATGATCTACTTCACATTAATTCAAAATGTAAAATTTTTTTACTGGAGCTCTAATAAATACACTTCGTGGTGTAGGGTGTCATATAGTCGGCCCCGCCCGGCTTTTGACCTTTCGTTAATGGTAAGCCATATGACTAAGGGTATAATAGTCTATTATTGATTTGGAAGCCTTAAAAATGAGCAATTATTTTGCTAAAGATCTTACAGAAAATATATTCTAAAAATTCTTGAGTATTGCTCTGTTCCTTCGGAAAAGGTCAAACTTTTTTCCCCTCCAGTTTTAAGTCTTCATTTCCTTTTGCATATTCCAATGAAATTTCCCCTTAAAATTAATTAACCAGCATTGAATAATTATTTATAGCAATTTTTGAGAAGCTCGTCTAATTAACCAACATCATACGAGAGGTTACTAAAACACATCCAACCCTGTAATGGTTTGGAATAAATCTACAATTCCATGGAAATCCAACATTAACTTGACAACAGTTAATTATGTCAAAATGTATTTTAGATTATAAAATAAATATTTGTTGCTAATGGGAATTTCGACATAGAATTGTGTAATTAACTTTTCTTTTCGATAATTTATTCATATTAGTTCTTGTTGCTGTTGTTGCTGGTGCGCCTGTTGTTATGATTGTTGCAACTCGTTTGACCACTTCAATTGAAATGGATGTGTGCGAGGCAACCAAACAAGCCAACCAAGGAATGAATGAATAATCTATATATTATCGAGTCCTTAAAAGAGTATTATATTTTAGCATTTGTGTGTGTGTGTATGTGTGTTTAAGTGTTTGGTTTATTATTCACACGCACACACACACACACAGACATACACTGGTGACCAAAACTAAAGCAACTGAAATTACAAGGAGAATGAATGCCCTGTAACTTTTTCAAAAATTAAGAAAATGAGAAAGTTTTTCTTGTTTTAAATTAGGTACTTTATTCACTTTTTAAAAACCTAAAACATAAAACCAAAATTCATTTTTATATAAAAAATAATGTTTGGTAAAGTCAATTAACCCGATTTTGGCTTGGACAAAACAAAAGCAACTCTGTTGTACATTCATATAACCGCTGCAATTTCAGTTGGTTTTACTGTGATATTTATCGCTTTTTGCCTCCTTCGACAATTTCGCTTGTCATAAATCCTTTTTGAGAAGTTTTTTACCACAGTATGTGTTTTTCTTTTCGTTTTTTAAATACTGCCCAAAAAAATTTTAAAAATGGCTAGAAGCAAATACAGTACCTGAATAAAACAGGAAATTATCAGTGACTATCAAAACAACATATCACAGAAAATGTTTTCCGAGAAATATTTCATAAATATTTATGTGATTTCATAATTATTTCTGTTTTTTGAAACTGGATCAGTAGTAACAGTCCATAACGGATGAAGGCCGTGAAGAACTTCAGCCGGTACTGATCCACAAATTGTGAGAGAAATAAAAAACAACTATTTAAGAGTTCAACTGGATTGGTGAGAGAGCAATCATTGGATATAAGATCGAGATCAATGCGTAGACGAGTAGTGGCAGCTGGTCTGGATGCCCGTATCAAAAAATCATTTATATCTGAAAAAATCAAAAAGGCTTTCGGAAACGATAATTTTAAGTGGAATCAAGCTCAATGGAAAAAAAACATTATTTCTGGGATGAGTCTACGTTCAATATTAAAGGCTCAGACGTGAAAAATTTTACGGTGAGAAGACCAAAAAATGAAGGACTCAAGCCGCAGTGTTGCAAAGGTACAATGAAGCATGAGGGAGGGTCAAAAATGGCGTGGCGCTGTTTTTCTTTTTATGGACTTGGGCCTATCTATAAAATAAAGGAAGTTGTGGATCGGTTTGTTTACAAAGATGTGTTGGACATCACGTTGTTCCCTTACGCTGAGTAAAATATTCGGCTGATTTGGGTGTTTCAACATGACAATGATCCCAAACTTGTATCAAAACTTGCCAAATATTGGTTGCGGGAGTCAAAAATTCATGTTTTGTTATGGCCGGCACAATCACCTGACCTAAACTCCTTAGAAAACCTTTGGAGTATCGTAGATAGGAAGATCAAGAGAGATTCGGAAATAAATAAGCACAACATTTTCTAAAGAATTCGGGGTGCCTGGGAAAGCACACCCAAGGATCAAATTGAACGTGTTATAGATTCAATGCCTCGTAGGTGTGCAGCTGATATCAAAAATAATGGTTATGTTATCGACCACTAGCCAGAATTTAAAAATGAAAATAAAAAATCAAAAGTTGCTTTAGTTTTGACCAAGCAAAAATTGGGTCATTTTAGTTTTCAACATATTATTTTTCGTTCAAAATTATTTTTGTATTTTTATTTTTAGTTTCTTGAAAGTGAATTAAACCCCTCATTTAAAACTGGAAAAATAATTACGATTTGTTAATTTTTGTAAAAGTTACAGGGCATTTATTGTCTTTGCGATTTAAGTTGCTTTAGTTTTGGCCACCAGTGTACATATACACATAAATAACTGACTATTTCTTGGTAAACATTTACCGTTTTGTATGAGACCAAGAAACATTTTCAATTATAATACCATAAGTAAACAGTTACATACTCTGTGTGTGTATTCATTAATGTGCATATGTATATATGTATGTGTGTGTATATGTACCACACATATACCAACCACAGGCAGATTTGCCTACAATTTATACGATTACAACCATAAGTAGTTAGGAATGTTTACGATTATCAGTATAATATGGTATGTATTTATGGTAGTATGTAGTGGAATTAACCCTTAGGCCTCATGGTCGTGGGAGGGCAAATATCAACACTCACACACACACACACGTGTTGAATGTTCAACAGCTTGTCCTTGTGGGTGTCTATGGCCATCAGGTTTTTTATACCCTCAGCCATATGGCTACAGAGGATATATATCATTTGATACAGCAAAATGGGCCACAACGAAATAACAGGTTTAGGTAATAGGTCTCTTTGGACAAAATTAGTTTCAGGACATTTGGAGTCGATCTGGCGATTTCCGTCCGACTGTCAGTCTGTCTGTCTGGCTGGTGCGCAGTATAACTCTCGATGCGAGTATCCTATTTGATTCAAATTTGGTGCATCGTAGTATTATTAACAAATTTAGATCGAGTTCGGAGATGGGTAATATCGGTTTACTCCTTCTGGTACCTCCCTCACAAACGGTCAACAATTTCAAAACAATTTTTATACCCTCAGCCATATGGCTAGAGAGGGTATATATTATTTGATGCGGTCAACACGTGCCGCATCGAAATAACAATTCTAGACCCTAGGTCTCTTTGGCCCGAAATCCGTTTCAGGACATTTGGAGTTGATCTAGCGATGTGCGTCCGTCCACCTGTACGTCTGCCTGTCTGGCCGGTGCGCACGATAACTCTAAACTTGATGCATCGTAATATTATTAACAAATTTAGATTGAGTTCGAAGATGGATAATATCGGTACACTCCTTTTCGTATCTCCTCCACAAAAGGTCGAAAATTTCAAAACAATTTTTATACCCTCAGCCATATGGCTAGAGAGGGTATATATCATTTGATGCGGTCAAAATGTGCTGCATCAAAATAACGATTTTAAACCCTAGGTCTTTTTGGATCAAATCTGTTTCAGGACATTTGTAGTCGATCTAGCGATGTCCGTCCGTCCGCCTGTACGTATGTCTGTCTGGCTGATGCAGACGATAACTCTCAAAGGGAGTATCTAATTTGGTCCAAACTTGGTACATCGCAATATTATTATCAAACTTGGATAGAGTTCGGAGATGGGAAATATCGGTCCACACCTTCTGGTACCTTCTCCACAAAAGGTCGAAATTTTGAAAACAATTTTTATACCCTCAGCCATATGGCTAGAGAGGGTATATATCATTTAATGCGATCAAAACGTGCCAATTCTAGACCCGAGGTCTCTTTGGACCAAATCCGTTTCAGGACATTTGGAGTCGATCTAGCGATGTCCGCACTTCCGATCCGATTTGATTCAAACTTGGTGCATCGTTATATTATTAACAAATTTACATCGAGTTCGGAGAATCGATATGACGATTCACTCCTTCTGGTACCTTCTCCACAAAATGTCGACATTTTCAAAGAAAATAATTTACTGCACAGAGAGAGAAAGGATAATTTGATTTTGCTCGAACTGCAAATGCAAATCCTAATAGTTGCATCAGTGCTAGGTCAGGTGTGAAAATGGACAATATCGGTCCACTCCATAAAGTATCTCGCCCAAATTGTAAAGGGTCAAATTTTTGAAAAATGTTAACTATTCTAAAATGTGAATTAATAGTCCGATTTTTTTCAAATTTCAAATATCATCATGTTTTTATAAGGCCAAGTTCTGGTGTGAAGCTGGACTCCTTCTGGTACCTCACCCACAAAGGGTAAAAATTTTGAATATCCATGAAGCTTATAAAACGCGAAATTAACATCCGATTCCATTCAGACTTGCTACATTTCAATATATCCGTCAACACGTGATCTGTTGCAAAGATGGTAGAGATCGAACCATTTCTTCTCGTAGCGCCCCCACAAAGGGTCAACGTTTTGAATAACCAAAACGATTATAAAATCTGAAATAGGCATCCGATTTTCTTCAAATTGCACACATCACAATATATTTATTAACCCAAGGTTTGGTGTGAAGGTGGGTTATATCGGTCCAATTCTTCTGGTACCTCCCCCACAAGGGGTCAAAATTTTCAATATTCATAAAGCTCATAAAACGGGAATTAACATCCGTTTCCATTCAGACTTGGTATATTTCAATATTGCTATCAGCACAAGATCTGTTATAAAGTTGGTAGAAATCGAACGATTCTATCCGGTACTTCCCCCATAAAGGGTCAAAGTTTTGGATAAATAAAACGATCACAAAATCTGAAATAAGCATCGTATTCGATTCACATTTTACACATCCCATTATTTCTAAAAACGCAAGATCTGCTGTGAAGATGGGATATATGTTTGTCCACTCCTTTTGGGTCAAAGGGTCAAATTTTTGAATATCCATAGAGCTATTAATTCGCAAAATAAACATCCGATTCCATTCAGACTTGGTACATCACAATATTTCTATCAACACAAGATCTGTTATAAAAATGGTATAGATCGCAGAATTTCTTTTGGTATCTCCCCCAAATTGGTTTCAAGATTTTAAATCTGCGAACCCCTTCTGATACTTCAAAAACTTGAATAATCATAACAAAAGTCAAAATATAATTTAATAATTCAGCATTTTCTAAGGGTATACATCTGTCGCCTAAGCCGACCGATACTTTTTAATTGGCTTTTTTTTAATTTATGACAAAGAGAATAATTTTTGTTTTCAAATTTATACACATAAATTAAATTAATTGTTTTATAATTTTAAATTTCATTAAAGTTAACAATGACGGGCAATTAGTTTGCCTCAGTTATAAATAATTCAATAATATTTTTTTCGGTTTCACATGACATTTGAAAAAACAAAAACATAAAAACTCGATTTTTGCCATGACTTCATTTGTCACAGGCTATTCGTTTTTGCTGCCGTTGAATTGAAACTAAAATTGACAGTAATTGCTATTGATTTAATTACAACAACACAATAGCTTGTTAACGGTTTTAGTTCAATATAATTGCGTTAGCCAGGGCGAAATGTCATTTATGTATGAGCTTGTAATTAGTGATACATTGAAAAAAAAAAGAAAAATGTTGAAATGAGCATAAAGCTCGACCAGATCAAATTGCGACGTTGGAAAATATTGCGACATTACTTTAAAAACAAGTAAGCAAAGGCTATAGTCGTGCGGGGCCAACCATGCGATACCCTACAACACTACAATATGTTAGAAGCCCCCCTATGTCCAAATCCATTTTGAAAGATTTCGCTTTTGAAATTATGTCACCAAGGACATTTGCCCAATATTTACGCACACCGTCGTGCTTTTAGTTGTGTGGTCCATTTTACAGCTAAATATAATCCAATGGTCATCCAAAAGGCTAGAATTCTTCTCTGTCCTTAACTCTCTTCTCAGACGTGTCGATTGACTTCAATTTTCCTGCTTTTGGTTCATTTGAAACCCTAAATATTTTGCGAAAGTAAGAGGCCCCTCTGTATCTCCAAATTTAGACTCATCTATATGATATGCTTATCTACGATATTTGGCAATATTCGCCAACGAAATCAGCATAAAAAGCCAGAAGTTCGTCTTTGTGTATTTCGGATATCGCCTGTAAGTAATGTTGTAATTTTCCACACAAAATTAGTGGTACATTCTACCCGCTGTCCTTAACTTTAACTTTATGCGAGATTTCGTGCCCTTTGGTTTCTATTTGTGACCTTTATAACTGCTGCAAAATCAGGAACAATTTTAGTTGTTGGTCCAGTTCAATCCCTAAATATATTTGCGGACATCTTTGAAAAAAATAGTCTGAGTCTAACCTTGCCCTTATGAAAATTTTCGTGAGGATCGGACTATAATTGCAATCCGTGAAAAAATATCATAAAATATACACTTCAATATTATAAGTCAAATTGAAAATATCGCAAGCGATAAAAAATATGAAAATAAAAAAATGACACAAAATACTACAAAATCTATATTATCATCATTATTGGCATATTTTTATGCGATTTTTTTAGATTTTATACTTTCACACCAAGAGGGCATTCTAAATTGACAAAATTTGTCAAAATCGGTCCAGCCATTCTTGAGATATAAACATTCTAGCTAACATCCCATTCCTATGTATATATGTATTGTATATACATCCGATATATTTACTATCGGCATCTACGTTACGGTCAGAATTGCCCTGTTCGCCTATTTGTGATTTCGCCGTTATTAAAAATATTCGCGGTTTAATATAAAATTTGACTTTTATTTTACAGAAATGTTATGGTCTATTTCACCCACTAAATATTACCCGATGACCAACAAAAATGGAAGGCTTCTGTCAAGCACGAAGATCTAGCCCCATGCTAACTTCCGCTTCGATTGGTCCATAATTGCGTCCTGTAGAGCAACTGCAAAATCAGGAAATTTTTCAATTTTTGGTCCACTTCCTAAATATCATGCAATCATCTCCAAAAGAAATAGGGTTCTATTCTGATCCTAGTCCCACCTACATTTTAAATTTCGTGAAGATCAGGCCATAATTGCGACCTGTAGAGTGATTACAAATTAACATGGACAGACGGACAGACGGACGGACGGACATACATAGCTAGATCGACTCAGCTCTGCGAGATAGGAAGATCCATATATACTTTCCTATGTGGGAAACCAATATTTCGAGGTGTTACATAATTTTTGGCCCAATCAAACTTATAATACCCCCAACATATAGTGTTGTAGGGTATAATCATGGTAATGTTTCAGAATCATCAAAATCAAGAATTGTAAAAGCATTTGAGGCACATAAATTCTGCATGCATACATTGAAAACTACCACCATCTTCAAATGCCAGGAAGCCCTCAAGAAAAAAAAGCAAGTTTTAGAACTTCAGTCGGTTTTGCAGGCAGATGTATCCCCTCAGTTAATGTTCGACTATTTAAATATATTTTGACTTCTGTTATAATTATTCGAATTTTTAACCATCTATGGAGTTGGTTCCAAAGGAATGGGCCAATATTGTCCATTTCGCATCGGACCTAATTAAATATGATATAAAGGTGCCGAATTGGGGTACATTAACTACTTCCTTCACTTTATATGGGATATGTGGAAATTTTGGAAAAATGTGGAAATATGCGTGAGGAAACAGATATAACGGACCGAAGTATTCAATTTTCATAATTTTTCTAATACAGATGAAAATATTGGTATTTTCAAAATCTAAAGGATATTCAAGATTTATATCCAGTTTTATGCTGAATCATAAATTCCGATAAATTACATAGTCATATCAGATTTCTGTCGAAGAGAGATATTTAGATGTAGCAAGTTGTAAAGAATCGCTGACTTGTTTCGCAAGTTATGACAGATACAAATATTGAAGATTTTGGCTTTTTGGTGGTGAGGTAACAGAAGTGGTTTGCAGATATACATTATCTTCACAAGAGATCTTGTGTCAGCAAAAATGTTTGGATGTGTGAAATTTGAGGGGAATTGGTTGCTTATTTCGCTTTCTTTGAACCTTTTGTTTTTCAAAATATTGAACCCTAAGTGGGGAAGGCGCCAGAAGAAATAGCCCGATTTTTACCATCTTTATAACAGATCTTGTGTTGTTAGAAATATTGAGGTGTACCAAGTCTGAATGAAATCGGATGATATTTTCGTGTTTCATGAGCTTCATGGATACCCAAAATGTTGACCCTTTATGAGATATGTACCAGAAAGATTGGACCGATATATATGCCATACCCACAGAATTTATTGTGTAAGTAAAAAAATTTGGATATGTAAAACATGAAGAGAACCGGATGCTTATATCGGATTTTATAATCGTTTTGGGTATTCAAAATGTTGACCCTTTGTGAGGGAGATACCAGAAGGAATGGTCCGATCTCTACCTATCTCTATAATAGATCTTGTATTGATAGAAATATTAAAATGTACCAAGTATGAATGGAATTGGATGTTAATTTCATGTTTTATGAGCTTCATGGATATTCAAAAATTTTGAGGCCTTTGTGGGGGAGGTACCAGCAGGACTTGGCCGATATATCCCATCTACACGACAGATCTTTTGTAAGTAGAAATAATGAGTTGTATGAAATATGAAGAGAACCGGATGCATATTTCGGATTGTATAATCGTTTCGCTTATTCAAAACTTTGACACTTTTGTGTGGGGGAGGTACCAGAAGGGCTGGTTCGACCTCTACCGTTTTTATAACAGATCCTTTGTTGATAGAAATATTCTGATATGCGAAATCTAAATGGAATCAGATGTTAATTTCGCATTTTATGAGCTTCATAGATGTTCAAATTTTTGAGCCTTTGTAGGGTAGGTACTAGAAGTAGTGGACCGATATTTTCCATCTTAACACCAGACCTTGGGTTATTACAAATATTGTGATGTATGTAATTTGAAGACAATCGGACTCTTACATCACATTTTATTAAAGTTAAAATTATACAAAATTTTGACTCTTTGGATGTGGGGGAGGTACTTGATGGAGTGGACCAATATTGTCTATTTTCGCACGTGACTGATGCGAATATTAGGATTTGCAAAGTTAGAGCAAAATCGGATTATCCTTTCCCTTTCTGTGTAGTAAAAAATATATTTTTTGGAACATTTCGACCTCCTGTGGGGTAGAAAAAGAAGAAGTAGACCGAACCTCCGAACTCACTTGGAGAATTTGATTTTGAAAATTGATACCAGATTGTGGAGGGTATATTATCCTTGTCATTCCCATTGTATCTCCTCCAAAGAATATTTATTTTGGATCAGCGTAAAATTCTAAACGATCTCCGTATGACAATAATATTACGATGTACAATGTTTGGACCAAACCGGATAATCCTTTCAAGAGACGGAGGGATGGACATCGCTAGATCGACTCCAAATGTCCTGAAACGGATTTGGTTCAAAGAGATCTAGGTACAAAACTATATAGATGAGGCACGTTTTCAAATGATATATGCCCTATCTAAGGTATAAACCTATATAAGGTATGCCCTATCTAAGGTATGGCTAAGGTATAAACAAATAGATTTTTTAAGATTTTTCCCACAGTGCTCGCTTTTCATTTAATTTGCAACAGCAATTATCAAACAAGTAGGTAATTGCATTGTAAACCGGAAGAATAAATTGGATTTAAATCTTATCGGACAAATATAATTTAATTTTAAAAGGATATCGGAACCCTTGTAATTATTTATATTTGAACAAATTAAAATGTATCTGTTTAGTCTATTTTTCATAAAACATCCATTCATGTCGGAAGCATGACTATTTCTTCGATCGAACTATTTCCTTATTTATTTTGGTGAACTCCGTTCGTTTATATGACAACTCTGCGTATAAGTGATATGAAATCACTCATACGTTTACCAACTGGTGTACTGAACAATTAACTGGATTGTTACAACTCTAATTCGAGGTATTCTCTGATTATTTTCAAGTATTTAATGATTTTTTGTTTTCGCCGAAGAGTATGAGCAATAATCAAACGCAAACGGCTCATAGACCTGCAGTCCATAATTTTTGAAAAAAATAATATTTTTATATCCTCCACCAGACTATATTATCCTTGTCATTCCCTTTGTAGCTCCTCCAAAGAATATATATTTTGGATCAGCGTAAAATTCTAAGCGATGTTCGTTGGTCTGTCTGATGTAATCACGCTATCTTTCGAACAAATTGAGATAGAAGGCTAAAATTTAGCATACATTTGTATTTTGTCAGTAGGCAGGTTAAGTTGGAAACTGGGTCATGTCCGATGTCGTATAGCCCCCATATATCTGTACCTCCCTATATGCGATATTTTAAAGATTTTAGCTACATTATTAAGCGGATTTTTTTTTAATTTTCGTATTTGAAGCTGGTAATGTGTACTACAACTTATGACGGAAAATTGTCTATGGAGGTCCACGTCTTAGTATAGCCCCCATGCAATGGTACCTCCTTTTATTAGGTATTTTGATGATGTTAGCGACGTTATTCACCGGAATTGTTTAAAGTTTCGTACTTAAAGATTTCAGCGGGTAGTACAGCCTACGACAAAAATTACATATGCAGGTCATGTCTTTGACATTTTTCGCATTTTTTTTTTTATTTTTAAAGTTCTTTCCGAATGCTTTTTTACTTTTTTGTTTAACAGTCGTTATTCAAAATTTTATATATTTTCTATATATTTTTTCTTGCAGTGCAAATAATTCGCCTGACATTTAATTTGTAACAGCAATTATCTAAAAAGTATGTAATTGCATTGTAAACCAAAGAATTAATTGAATTTGAATCATATTAAACAAATTCAATTAGGAGGAGGATTATATTAAAGATTTCTAATCAGGAGACTCTTGAACACATCTTCTCAATACCTTAGAGTGCTTGGACAAAAACACTACAACAAAAAATTGACTTATTTTCACGAGGTCCATAGAAATATTTTCGTACAACATCCAACATCGGTTCGAATTTGTTTATATGAATTTATTTATTATTATTTTTTTATCCTTTCTTTGGAACTACAGCCGCTCGTGTCAGAAAAGTGCGTATTTTTACAACTGTTATTTCACAGAGTTACCTTTATCAAGGACACCATACCTAGTATTATCTGTTAATTAAATTTGTTTCTTGTTTTCAGCTAGGCGTATGACAAATAAACACATTTATACGCCCCAAAGACCTGCATTGGCATAACTCGTTTTTATACTCCAAAAAAGTGTCTCATCGAAATAACGGAAATAACGTTTCAGGACATTGTCTGTTTGTCTGCTAATTGTTGCTCACGATAACTCTCGAAGAGAGTATCCGAATTGATAGAAACTTGGTACATCTTAATATTATCGTCGAACTTAGATCCACTCCTTCTGATACCTCCCACACAAAATGTCAATATTTTCAAAGAAAATAATTTATTACACAAAAAGAGAAAGAATGATCCGTTTTTGCTCCTACTTTGCATCAGTGCTAGGTCAGGTGTGAAAATGAACAATATCGGTCCACTCCATTAAGTAGCTCCCCCACAAAGGTTCAAAATTATGAATATCCATGAAGCTCAGACTTGGCACATCTCAATATTTCTATCAACACAAGATCTGTTATAACGGTTGTAGGGACCGGATCATTCTTTCAGGTACCTTCCCCACAAGGGGTCAAAGTTTTGTATAACCAATACGATTATAAAATTCGAAATAAGCACCCGGTTCACTTTATATTACACACAACCCATTATTTCTGCCAAAAAAAGATCTGTTGTGAAAATGGGATGCATCGGTCCACTGTTTCTGGTACCTGACCCACAAAGGGTCAACATTTTAAATATCCATGAAGCTCATAAAACGCGTAAATAACATCCGATTCCATTCAGACTTGGTACATTCAATATTTCCGTCAACACAGATCTGTTGAAAAGATGGCAGCGGACGGACCATTCCTTCTGGTACCTCCCCCATAAAGGCTTTACGTTTGAATAATCAAAACGATCATAAAATCCGAAATATTTCACACATCCCATTATTTCTACCAACACGATGTCTGCTGTAAAGATGGGATGTATCGGTCCATTCCATCTGGTACTTCCCTTACAATGGATCAAAATTTTTGATATCCGTAATGCTCACTTAAAATTAACATCTGATTTCATTCAGACTTGGTACTTCTTAATATTTCCATAAACATAATATCTCTTATAAAAATGGTGGAGATCGGACCATTCCTTCTGGTACCTCCCCCAAATAGGGTTCAAGATTGTGAAAAAAAAAAAACCATCATAAAATCCGAAATAAGCATCCGGTTCACTTCATATTTCACATATCCCATTATTTCTGCTAATACAAGATCTGTCGTGAAGATGGGATATATTGATCCACTTTTTCTGGTACCTCCCGCAAAAAAGGGTCAAATTTCATTCAGACTTGGCACTTCGCAATATATACATCAAAATAAGATTTGATAAAGATGGTAGAGATTGGACCAATTCTTCTGGTACCTGCACCACAAAAAAATGAATAATAACGAAACAATCATAAAATACGAAATAAGCATCCGATTCTCTTCAAATTTTCACACATGTCGTTATTTTTACTAACAGAATCTGCTGAGAAGATGGGATATATTGGTCAACTCCTTCTGGTACCTGCCCTACAAAGAGTCAACATTTTGAACATCCATTAAGCTCATAAAACGCGAAATTAACATCCGATTCCACTTAGACTTGGCACATCTGAATATTTCCATTAACAGAGGATCTGTTATAAAAACAGTAGAGATCGGGCCATTCCTTCAGGTACCTACCCAGCAAAGGGTAGCATTTTTGAATATCCATGAAGGTCATAAAACGCGAAATAAGCATTAGGTTCTAATTATATTTCACACATCCTAATATTTCTACTAAAACAAGGTCTGTTAAGTAAATATGGAATATATCGGTTCACTCCTTCTGATACCCCCCCCCCCCCAAAGGGTCAACATTTTGAATATCCATGAAGCTCATAAAACATGAAATTAACATCCGATTCCATTTAGGCGTGGCACACCTCAATATTTCTATCAGCACAAGATCTGTTATAAAGATGGTAGAGATCAGGCCATTTCCTTTGATTCCTCCCCCACATAGGCTTCAATATTTTGAAAAACAAAACTCTCTTCAAATTTCACACCCACAAACAGTTTTGCTAACACAAGATCTGTGGTGAAGATGATATATAACTGCGAACCCCTTCTGGTACTTCACCCAAAAAGGGTCACAATTTTCAATACTTTTCTTTGCCATAATTCACGAAACAGGCCAGCGATTCTTTACAAAATTTGCATTTTCTAAATATTTCCCTGAACCAGAAACCTGAGATGAAAATGGAATTTATGATTTAGCATAATATTGAATATAAATGTTCGATTTTCTTGTAATTTTGCCTATATCAATATTTTTATCTGAAATATATGAAGAATGAAAATGGAATACTCCGGTCGACTACATCTGGTACCTTGGGCACATTTTAAAATTTTCTAAAAATGATGACATATCTCATATAAAGTAAAGGAAGTAGTCGATATAGTCTAAATCAGGCACATCGCAGTATTTATATCCGATACGAAATGACCCAAATATGGCTCATTCCTTTGGGACCTACTCCATAGAGAGTCAACAATTTGAATAATCATAACGGAAGTCTAAGCATACTTAAATTATCGAACATTGGCTGAGAATATACGTCTGACGGCAGGACCGATTGATACTATTTAACTTGTTTTAATTTGCTTCGGGTCACCGAAGCGTATGACCAATAAACACACTTATACGCCCCAAAGACCTACATTGCCATAATTCATTACAGCCTACACAACAAGGTGGTCAGGTTACTATGTCCTTGTGTATTTGTTTGTAACAAGCAAAAGGAAACGAGATAGACCCATAGTTCCTTTTGATGATCTGCATGGAATCACATTCTGAGTCGATTTATGCATGTCCGTCCGTCTGTCCATGCATTTTTGTGAACAAAGTCCAGTTCGCATTTATTACCCGATCCAGATGAAATTTTGCACAAATAATTTGCTTGGCCCAAGGACGAACCCTATTGAAATTGGAGATGAACGAATATAGATATAGCTCCCATATATATCTTCGTCCGATTTGCCTTTAATGTGCACCAAATGTGTAAAATCAGCCCGAATAGTATGGAATTTTGCACATACATCTAAATTAGGCCTGAAAATAATTATGCCAAATTTATCCCATATAAAACTTCCTCCGATTTACCTTTTATTGTGCCCCAAACGTCTAATGTTTGCCCAAATGGGATGACATTTGGCACTAACGACCGAATTGAGTCTAGAAGCTAGTATGTCAGAAGATCGGTTCAGATATAGCTATACCTGCCATATATATTATTCATCCGATTTGTTATATTTGTTAGCCACAGCCGTAATATGCACTCCGTAACAACGATATTCAGGGAAATATATCAAATACAGTTCAGAAATATCTTTGTCAAATTTTATCGGTTCCGATTTGGATATAGTTCCCATATATATTTTTATCCAATTTCAAATTAATTGTGCACTAAATGGGCAATACAAGTCCGAATTTAAAAGATACAAATGCTTCGGCATTAGTCCTTTGAACTTTAAATTACAATTATAATCATAGCGTGTATGATTGAATTCTCCCATAAAAACTTTTCATTGTTATGCGGAGCTCTACTAAATTAGCAAAGTGGTGTAGAGTATCATAAAGCGGGCGGCCCCGCCCGACTTTAAGACTTTCTTTACTGGTTTTATCTGTCATAGCTTGCGAAACATGTCAGCGATTCTTTACAACTTGCTTTTTCTAAATATTTCTCTCTACCAGAAATCTGAGATGAGTATGGAATTTATGATTTCGCAATAAAATCGGATATAAATGTTCAATATTTTTATCTGTATTAGTTGAAGAATGAATATGGAATACTCCGGTCGACTATATCTGATACATTGCACACATTTTAACATTTTCTAAAAATGATCACATATCTGAAGCGTGTAGTCGATATAGTCCATGTCCACGATATAGTCAATATTTATATCATATTTATTTAGGTCAGACACGAAATTGACGATATAGGCCCATTCCTTCTGAGCCTTCTCCATAGTCGTTCAACATTTTGAATAATCATAACAGAAGTCAAAATATATTTAAATAATCCAACATTGGTATACTTTTTATCTTTGTTTGTTTCTTGTCACCGAGGCGTATGACCACTAAACACACTCATACGCCCCAAAGACCTACATTGCCATAATTCGTTTTTTAATATTTTTATTTTTTTTTCTTGTAATTTCAATTCTCTTAAAAGCATTTTCTGTTAATTTCAATCCAATTAAAAACGAATTTTGACCACAAACGAATTTTATGAATTTTCTTGTGAAATTTCCACACAAAGGACGGCAGTCGACAAAAGGAAAATTTAATGCGAAGTTGGTTTAAGTTTTTAATGATCTTTTGTAATTTCCAACCAAACGGCATTTAAGAGAACTTAAGCAAAATGGGAAATTTGCATGTAAATCCTTTGCTTGACCACAATTGCCTTTGTTTGTTGTTGGTATTTTTTGCTGGTATTTTCTCCATTAAAAGTCATTTTTCGTTTAAATTGTTTGTGGTTTTGTGGCTGGCTTTTTATTTTGGTAGATGTTTAATTTCCAAGAAGTAAGTTTAATGGTTTTAATAAAAATATAATATTTTTAAATTCTATTCAATTTAAGGAATTATGCATCAATTTTTTAGTTATATATAAATATGTGTATACATGAGTATATATTTTTCATTCTGTGACTCTTATATTTACCTCCAAAGTCAAAGCTCAGCCAACTATAAAATTTAAGCCTTACTAATAGGATTAGAAGAATAAAGGCAAGATATCCTTTAAAATCACAAGCAATCTGATTAAATCTCAAAGAAATGAAAATTATTGTATAGGCTTACAAGCGGAATAATATGTCATTATGTATTGCATTGTACTATTTCTGTTCTGTTGAAATACATGCGGGCGTAAGGCAAAGAAAACCGATATCAGCTTTCAATTTTCATTTATCTCCGTTCCGTTTTCTTTTTCCTCTTTTAATGAAATATGAACTACAAAGGGACGCAATGGAAATTGTATTGATGATTGTATTGTTGTCATTGCAATCATTGGATTTCCCTTTGTCAGATATTGGATTGGAAATTTTGTGGTCCTTCCTCCTCCATTTTCCATTGTGAGAGCATCGAACATCAATGTCAATATGTTTAGATTTTCGCGGGTTTATTATTCTGTGGGTTTTTGGGCAGGAGAGAAAAAGGGTATTAGGAAAAAAATGAATAAAGCAGGTTAAAAAGTATAGGTCGATTTTGCCGACAGCTGTATATCCTCAGCCAATGTTCGATTATTTAAATATATGTTGACCTCTGTTATGATTATTCAAATTGTTGACCTCCTCTTGAGTAGGTTCCGAAGGAATGTACCAATATTGTTCATTTCGTATCGGACCTAAATATATAAGATATAAATATTGCGACGTGCCAGACTTGGACAATATCGACTACTTCCTTCTCTTTATATGAGGTGTGTGAATTTCTAGAAAATGTTAAAAAGTACATGAGGTATCCGATATAGTCGACCGGAGAATTCCATTTTCATGCTTCACCTATTACAGGTAAAAATATTGGCATGGACAAGATTACAAGTAAATCGAACATTTATATTCCATTCTATTGCGGAACCTCAAATTCCATATTCACATTAGATTTCTTGTCGAGAGAAATGCTTTGATAAAGCAAGTTGTAAAGAATCGCTGACCTCGCAAGATATGCCAGATAAAAGAATTGAAAATTGTGACCCATTGTAGGTGAGGTACCAGAAGGGGTTCGCAGATACATATCATCTTCAACACAACAGAGCTTGTGTTATATGGGGATATTCAATATGTTGACCCTTTGTGGAGGAGGTACCAGAAGGAGTGGACCGATATATTCCATCTTCAAAGAACATCTTGAGCTAGTAGAAATAATGGGATGTGTTAAATATGAAGAGAACCGGATACTTATTTCGGATTTTATGATCGTTTTGAATATTTAAAAATTTGTGGGAGAGGTACCATAAGAAATGATCCGATCCCTAACATCTTTATAACGAATCTTATTCTGATAGAAATATTGCGATGTGCCAAGTCTGAATAGAATCGGATGTTAATTTAACGTTATATGAGCTTCAAGAACATTTAAAATTTTGAACCCTTGTGGAGGTGGTACCATCTTGTGTTAGTAGAAATAATGGGATGTGTGAAATATGAAGAGAACCGAATGCGTATTTCGTATGATCATTATGGATAGTCAACATTTTGATCCTTTGCGGGGGAGGTATCGGAAGGAATAGTCCAATTTCTCCAATCTTTATAACAGGTTGTGTTCGTATAGAAATATTGAGAAATGCCAAGTCTGGATGAAGTCAGATTTCGCGTTTTGTGAGCTTAAAAGATATTAAAAATTTTGACACTTGTGAGGAAGGTTTCAGAAGAAGTGGACCGATATATCTCACCTTCACAGCAGATCTTGTGTTAGTAGAAATAATGGGATGTGTGAAACATGAAGAGAACCGGATGCTTATTTCGAATTTTATGACCGTTTTGGAAATTTAAAATTTTGACACTTTGAGGTACCACAAGAAATTTTCCAATCTCTGCCTTCTTTATAAGAGATCTGGTGTTGATGGAAATATTGAGATGTGCCAAGTCTGAATGAAATCGGATGTTAATTTCGCGTTTTAGAAGCTTCAAGGATATTCAACATTTTCAACCCTTTATGGTGGGAAGGAAGGTACCAAAAGGAGTGGACCGATTCAGCCCATCTCCACAATATATCTTGTGGTAGTATAAATAATAGGATGTGTGATATGTGAAGACAACCGGATGTTTATATCGGATTTTTGGATCGCTTTGATAACTCAAAACTTTAAACCTTTGTGGGGCAAGTATCAGAAGGAATGGCATGATCTTTAACATCTTTATAAGAGATCTTATTTTGATGAAAATATTGACATGTGATATGTCTGAATGGAATCGGATGTTAATTTAGCGTATTATGAGCTTCATTAATATTTGAAATTTTGGCCCCTTGTGGACGAGGAACCAAAAGGAGTGGACCGATATATCCCATCTCCACAGCAGATATTGTGTTAGTAGAAATAATGGAATGTGTGAAATATGAAGATATTATGATCGTTTTGGATATTCAAAATTTTAGTCCCTTTGGGGGGAGGTACCTGAAGATATGATGCGATCGATACCATATTTTTAAAAGATGTGTTGCTCATGGAAATATTGGGATGTGCCAACTCTGAATAGAATCGGATATTAACTTCGCGTTTTATGAGCTACGTGGATATTCAAAATTTTGACGCTTTGTGGAAGAATACGTACCGATATATTCCATCCTCACACCAGACCTTGGGTTAATAGAAATATTGTGATGTGTTTAATTTGGAGACAATCGTGCTCATACATCACATTTTATAAGAGTTGTAATTGTTCCAAATTTGGACCCATTGTGTAGGAGGTTTTTGATGGAGTGGACCGATATTGTCCATTTTGACAGCTGCCCTAGCACTGATGTAAATATTAGGATTTGCTGAGTTGGAGCAAAATTGGATAATCCTTTCTCTTTCTGTGCAGTAAAATATTTTTTTTTTCAGAAGGAGTGAACCGATATAGCCCATCTCCGAACTCGATCTAAGTTTGATAATAATATTACGATGTATAAAGTTTGGATCAAATCGGATGCTATATTCGAGAGTTATCGTGCGCACCAGCCAAACAGACCGACGGACATCGCTAGATCGGACCTCCAAATGGGTCCAGAGAGACCTAGGGTCTAAAACCGTTATCTCGATAAGGCACGTTTTGGCCGTATCAAATTATATATACCCACTCTCTGCACCTCTGGGTGCAAGTAAAAAACAGCTAAGTTCGCTCGGGGAGAATTTTTTTATACCCTCCACCATTCGCGAGGAACTTGAAAAATTTCAAGAAAAAAAAAAAAATCCGTCGAAAAATACCGCTCAATGAAAGCCTTTATATCGGGGCTATATGAAGACATGGATAATTAATTTTTTGTCATAGGCTGTTGTAACGATTCCGAACTTCGAATACGAAATTCGAAACAATTCCGGCGAATAATGTCGCTAACATCATCAAAATACCAAATAAAGAGAGATCCCGTTGCATGGGAGCTATACTAAGACGTGGACCTGCATAGACATTTTTCCGTCATAGATTGTAGTACCCATTACCAGCTTCAAATACCAAATTTGACGCAATTCCGCTGAATAATGTCCCAAAAATCCTGGAAATACCGAATATCTCGGGGTAGCGTTCTATGGGTGCTATACTAAAACGTAGACCTATATAGACAATTCTCTTCCAGGGGGTAAGTTACTCAGAGGAAACTCTTTGTGTGGATTTTCAGACTATTCCATCCTTGAAAAATGTGGCTAAAATCGTCAAAGTACCTAATATGGTTAGGGGGGGGGGGGTGTTGTTTTTCAACATTGTATGAGGGCTATACGATATCGTGGACCTATATAGACCTTTCAGGGGGTAAAGTAGTCACGTAGAACTCCTTATTTAACAAATGTTTCTAAAATCATCAAAATACCGAATATCGGGAGGTACCGTCATATAGGGGCTATACGATATCGTGGATCGATATAGCCCATCTTCGAACTTGACCTGACTGCAGACAAAAGATAGGTAGTTGCAAAATGTTGGTTTCCTATCTTTATTCGTTTTGATTCTAGCGTGATTACAACAGAAGGACGGACGGACGGACGGACTGAAAGGATTAAGTCGTCTTAAAATCTTACTCTGATCAAGAATATATTTACTTTGTCGGGTCTAAAATTATTATTTCGATGAGTTACAAACAGAATGACGAACTTAATATAACCTCCATACTGTGTATGGTGGAGGGTATAAAAATAGAGTAAATCAGACCACTGGAAATTAAGTTTTCTCTAACTCACAAGTTAGGTGGCGTGTGGGCAGTTCACCCCTTTTTTAGCATATTTCATAGTCGCACCTAATTCTGTTATATATGTTCTACGTCTATTCTCAGGCAATATATTTCCTTTCCCATAGTATAAAAAATTGTAATTTTAACTTTTCTGGTCAATGGAGCGTATGATGTACATCATCAATTATACGCTCACTGTACCAGAGAATAAAATAACCAATATAAAATTGAGGTGTTATTTAACCATATTATTTCCGCTATTTATGTTCCACGCCAACTAGTTTTCAACAGGAAATTGAACTCAATGAGTTTCACATAACTTATGTTTCCATAACCACCCCCTCCACTTTTATTCGAACATAAATCAACCTTATAGCGAAAAAACATAATTCATGTTCAACAGCTGTTTGACTTAAATCGCAAATCGGAACAGCAGCACTTCGGTCAATGAAAATAAATCAATTGCAAAAAAATGTTGCAAGGTTTTTTTCGTCTATTTCATGTTTTCTGTTAACACACAATTCAATAGCCCGTTTAGTATTAACAGTTATAAACTAGACAACAAATAAATAGAAAATAATATTTTTATTGGTTCAAAGCTTTTCTATGCCAACACATTTGTTGGTAGTAGTAGGTAGGTCCATATGTAGGTTTGTATGACTAAACATTTCGATTTCAATTGATACTTACACCATCCGGATTAAATTTAGGTGAGGCAAGCGGCGAACAGAACTCTTGTAACACATCCTGTAGTTTACGTGTTGAATCTGCGGCGGACAACAACGAGAACAACAGCGGCGGAAGCAGGTAATTGTGCGGCACCGGAAACCCATGGAAAAAAATGGAAATAGAAAACAAAAGGGATGTAGAAATATTAGAACAATTTCACAAAACAATGCTGTAAAATAAATAATGGTCATTTAACAGTTGAGAAACGTGGGTGTGAGTGAGTGGCCGTGGATGTGTGTGTTGGTGTAGGTCAAAGGAGAAATAGTAGACGGCAGAAAAAGCAAGGATCCGTTGCAAAGAAGGAGGATTTGAAACGCGTATTTAATTAACAATTAAACAAATTGAAAAAGTTTTATAGACTTTTGTTTTTTTTTCGAGTTCAGTTGCAGAACTCAGTACACTAATTTTGTTGTTTTTTCCTCACGCTTTGTTAGTGCAGTCAAAGTGGAAAATGCCTCTGTTTGGCGCCAACTCACGGCAATAACATCAACAGCGCGAGAAAAGTTTATATTTTTTAAATGCTCTGTTTGCAATCGAAGCTTTGCTTGTGTGAAATTTACACAACACTGAAATGTAATGTAAGGGAGGTCAGTTAAAAGGATGGCTTTAACGAATAAGGGAAGCCTTACAATTTGTGCAGAATTTCATTTCTGGAATGGAAATCGAAAATAAAAATCGGAAAATTAGGATGTTTTAGGGAAAACATTTTTCAAGGATTATCGGATGGAAATTATGAGGGATTTTTAAGAAATCCTTTTTAAGGACCAACCGACCAATAATCCTTGATTTTTAAGACCATTTTTGAAGGACCAATCCACAAATAATCCTTGACTTTTAAGAACACTTTTAAAGGACCAATCCACCAAAAATCCTTGATTTTTTTAAGACCATTTTTGAAGACCAATAAACCAATAATTGTGAATAATTAAAGACTATTTTTGAAGGGCCAAACGACCAACAATTTTCAATGAAAACAAAATCTATGACCAACTAGCAAAAAATTCTGGATACTTTAAAAATATTTTTCCAAGGACCAACTGATTAAAAATCGTTGTAAGGATAAACAGATTTTTTAAAGATTTTTTTCTGAGAAAACAAACGACTATGAATCCTGGATTTTTAAAGACTATTTTTGAAGGAATTTGTAAGAATATTTTCCAAGGACCAAAAGACCAATAAACGTGGATAGTCCTGGATTTCTAAATAATATTTGTTCAAGGATCAACAGATTAATAATGGTAGATTTTTAAAGATTATTTTCAATTCAATTTCAGGATCAATGCCATTAATCGGGGATTTTTTAAAGATTGTTTTTCAAGGACCAACAGACTAATAATCCTGGAGTTTTTAAGAATATTTTTTCAAGGATCAACAGGTCAGAAATCGTGGAATTTTAAAGAACATTTTTTCAAAGACCAACCGAACAATAATCCTAGGTTTTAAGGACTATTTTTGAAGGAATTTGTAAGAATATTTTCCAAGGACCAAAAGACCAATAAACGTGGATTTTTTAAGAATGATTTTCAAGCAGCAACAGACAAATAGTCCTGGATTTCTAAATAATATTGTTTCAAGGATCAACAGGTTAATAATGGTGGATTTTTGAAGATTATTTTTTCAAGGATCAATGCCAATAACCGGGGATTTTTTAAAGATTGTTTTTCTAGAACCAACAGACCAATAGTCCTGGATATTTAAAGAATATTTTTTCAAGGATCAACAGGTCAAAAATGGTGGAATTTTAAAGATAATTTTTTTCAAGGACCAAGCGACTAATAATCCTGGATTGTTAAAGACTTTATTTTGAAGGATTTTGTAAAAATATTTTCCAAGGACCAACAGATTTTCGGGGAATTTTTAAAGGTTGTTTTTCAAGGAACAACAGACCAATAGTCCTGGAATTTTAAAGAGAATTTTTTCAAAAAATCGTGGAAATTTTAAGATTATTTTTTCAAGGACCAACCGACTTTAAAGACTTTATTTTGAAGGATTTGGTAAGAATAATTTCCAAGGACCAAAAGACTAATAATCGTAATTTTTTAAGAATGAATTTCAAGTACCAACAGACAAATGGTCCTGGATTTTAAAGAATATTCTTTGAAGGATCAACAGATTAATAATAATGGATTCTTAAAGATAATTTTGGATTTTTAAAGACTTTTTTTTTGAAGGATTTTGTAATTTGTAATTTCTAAGTACCAACAGACTAATAATAGGAGATTTTTTTTCAAGGAATAACAGGCCAATAGTCGTGAAAGTTAAAAGAATATTTTTTAAAAAATCGTGGAATTTTTAAGATTATTTTTTCAAGGACCAACCGACCAATAATCCTCGATTTTTAAAGACATTATTTTGAAGGATTTTGTAAGAATAATTTCCAAGGACCAAAAGACCAAAAACCGTAAATTTGTTAAGAATGATTTTTAAGTACCAAAAAAAGGTCCTGGATTTTAAAGAATATTCTTTCAAGGATCAACAACAATGGTAGATTTTTAAGTATTTGTTTTTTCAAGGACCAACCGACCAGTAATCCTGGATTTTTAAAGACTTTATTTTGAAGGATTGTGTTACAATAATTTCCAGGGACCAAAAGACCAATAATCTTAATTTTTTAAGAATGAATTTTAAGAAATACCAACGGACAAATAGTCCTGGATTTTTAAAGAATATTTTTTCAAGGATCAATAGATTAATAATGGTGGATTTTTAAAGATTATTTTTTCAAGGACCAGCCGAGCAATATGGACCAGCCGACAAATAATCCTGTATTTTTAAATACATTATTTTGTGATATTTTGTAGGAATAATTCCTAAGGACCAACAGGCCAATAATCCTTGATTTTTAAGGACTATTTTTCAAAGACCAACAGAGTAATAATCATGAACTTTTAAAGATAATTTTGATGGAATAAACGACCAATAAACCAGTTTTTTTAGAGAATATTTTTCAAGGACCAACCGAACCATAATCGTTCGTTTTTAAAAAACTATTTTTTAAGGACCGACAGACCATTTATCATGAATTTTAAAGAATATATTTCAATGACCGAGAGAGCAATAATCCTGAATTAAAACAAGTTAAAAAGCAGTAAGTTCGGCCGGGCCGAACTTTTAATACCCTCCACCATTTGCAACGAATTTGGAAATTTTCAAAAAATAAAATCCTTAAAAAATTCTGTTAAAATTTTAAAAATACCGAATATAGCCGTTATTTTGGGGTCTATACGACGTGGACATACATAGGCATTGTTGGTCATAAGCCATTACCATATTCAAATTCGAAACTTGAAATAAATGGTGAACAATGTAGCTAAAATCATCAAAATACCGAATATAGGGAGGTACCGTTATATGGGGGCTATACGAAGACCTGGACCCACACAGACAATTTTCTGTCACAGACTGTAGTTCCCATAACGAACTTCAAATACCAATTTTAAAACAATTCCGGTGAATAATGTCGCTAAAATCATCAAAATACCGAATATAGGGAGGTACCGTTATATGGGGGCTATACGAAGACGTGGACCTGCACGGATAATTTTCCGCCTTAGGGTGTAGTATCCATTTTGAACTTCAAATACCAAATTTGAAACAATTCCGGTGAATAATGTCGCTAAAATCATCAAAATACCGAATATAGGGAGGTACCGTTATATGGGGGCTATATGAAAATTTACGAACTTAACCTGCCTACTGGAAAAATAAACATGTGTGCAAAATTTTAGCCACCTATCTCAATTCATTCGAAAGATAGCGTGATTACAACAGACAGACGGACAGACAGACAGACAGACAGACAGACGGACAGACAGACAGACAGACGGACAGACAGACGGACAGACAGACATACAGACAGACAGACAGACGGACAGACAGACAGACAGACAGACAGACAGACAGACAGACGGACATCGCTAAATCGACTTAGAATTTTACGCTGATCAAGAATATATATACTTTGTTGGGTCTGATATGAGTATTTCGAGGAGTTACAAACGGAATGACAAAGTTAATAGTATGTGGATGGTATGATTATCAACATGGCAATAATCCTGGATTTTATAAAATATTTTTTCCGGGACCAAGAAACAAACATTCGTGGATTTTACTATTTTTGAAGTTCCAACCAGGACAATAATCGTTGATGCTTAAAAGGATATTTTTTTCAAGAACCAATAGACCTTTAATCCCGGAATATTTTTTAAGGGTTGACTCAACAATAATTGTGGATATTTTAAGGAATATTTTTCAAGGACCAAAAGATAATCATGAAATTTTTGAAGAATATTTCTTAAGGATTAAGAGAACAATAATACTGTTTTTTAAAAGAAAATTTGCCAAGGACCAATGGAACAATAATCGTTGATCTTTAAAGACTATTTTTGCAAGGACCAACTGACCATTAAACATGGATTTTAAAGACCAAGTGAGCAATAATCCTAAATTTTTAAATAAATAATTTTGTTCAAGGATCGGCATGCTAATAATCCTGGATTTTTATAGAATATTTTTTCCAGGACCAAGAAACAAATATTCGTGGATTTTACTACTTCTCAAGGAGCAAAAAGGACAATAATCGTCGATGCTTAAAAGAATATTTTTTCAAGGACCAACGGACTAGTAATCCCGGATTTTTAAAGAATTTTTCTTCGAGGATTAACAAACCAATAATAGTGGATTTTTTAGGAATATTTTCCAAGGAACAAGAGAGCAATCATCATAAAATTTTTAAAGAATGTTTTTGAAGAACGACCAATAATACCGATTTTTTAAAGAATATTTTTTTGCAAGGATCAACAGATCAATATTCATGAAATATTTAGGAGTATTTTTTAAAGATCAAACAAACCATTAGTCGTGGAATTTAAAAGCATATTTTTTTAAGGATCGACAGTCCATTAATCATGTATTTTAAAGAATATTTTTTAAGGACCAAGAGAGCAATAATCATGGATTTTAAAGACTATTTTTGAAGGAAAAAATGATCAATGATGCTGAATTAAAAAAAAAAAAAAAAAATTTTTCAATATTTTTTTTCAGACGAATAATCGTGGATTTTTAAGAACATTTTTCCAAGGACCAACAGATCAAAAATCGTAGACTTTTAAATTTTATTTTTCAAGGAGCTTTAATCATGGATTTTTAGAGACTTGTTTTGAATGTACAAACGGTCAATAATCCCCTTTTTTAAATTAATATTTTTTCAAGAACAGTGTTTTGAAGGATTTTGTAAGAATATTTTTCGAGGACATTATTTTGAAGGATTTTGTAAGAATATTTTTCAAGGACAAAGCGACCAATAATCGTGGACTTTTTAAAGAATATTTTTCAAGGACCTACAGACTACTAGTCCTGGTTTTTTAAAGAATATGTTTCAATTATCTTATCCTTGTTTCTTAAAGATCATTTTTCAAGGACCATCAAAGTAATGATCACGAATTTTATAATCCTGAGTTATCAAGTATTTTCTTAAAAGAATCAAGATGCCAATAATCCTGGATTTTTAAAGACTTAATTTTAAAGGATTTTGTAAGAATATTTTTCAAGGAGCCAATAATAGTCGTTGCTTTAAAAAATATTTTTTCAAACAGCAACCGATCTATAGTCCTGGATATTTGATGACTATTTTTTAAGGACCAACAGAGTAACACACCTTGATTTTTAAAGAATATTTATTCTAGGAACATGATTTTTATAGAAAACTTTTTCCAGGACCAACAGAAATAATCATGGATTTAAATACTATTTTTAAAGGACCAAGAGACCAAGAATCGTTCAGTTTTAAAGACTATTTTTGAAGGAGCAAATCCTGGATGTTTTAAGATAATTTTATCAAGGACAAAAAGTTCCAGTCGAAGAATTTTTTAACTTTTGGAAGAATATTTCTCCAAGAAACCACAATATTTTGAAAAATAAAAGTCAACAATGGGGGATTAAAAAAATTTTTTCAGGGATTATAATTAAAAAAAATAGAAGGAGCAACAAACTTATATTTTTTCAAGGACCAAAAATATTATTTTTTTATATATATGAAGGATCAAGAACTGTGTTTTTTATTTTTTTTAATATCAACAATAATCTTAAAAAATATATTTTTTAATTGATCCACAATCGTGGATTTTTTTATTTTTTTTTTAATTGAATAAATCATAAATTTGTAAAATATATCTTTTTAAGGATCAATATTGTTTAAAGAATATCTTTCAAGTACAACATGTGTGCATTGTTTCAGAAAAAAAATTAAGGACCTCCAGGACTTTTCTATTGATTTTTAAAATTGTAATGACAATCAGGTCTAAGTACATGGCATTTTCAAGGATTTTTTCTAGGACCATCAGGAATTGATTTTTCGATTTTTTAAGAAAATTGTTAATAATTAAATGCAAGGTTTTATTCCAACGATAATGAGGATTACTTATGCGGATTTCCTAAAAGATATTTCTAGGGTCCATCAGGATAATATGTTGTATAAAGGATCGTCTGTAAATTTGAATGAATATTTTTTAAGGGTCATCTGGTTTGCTTGTTTGTGTTTTAGAGGTATTTCTTTAAAGACCATCAGGACTACAAACATGCATTTTTTTAAGGTATTTTAACGTAATTCATATGACCAACATCCCTTTGTGTAGAGTACCAGAAAAGCTTTTGCGTTAAGCAATTAAAACAAATGTGAATTAAAACTCTTGACATAAGCTCCGCATTTGTGTGGCGAAAAATTATTTTTATTTTATTTTGTGAGCGAACTCTGTTTTTTTTTATTTTCCACTCCCCCTCAACTATTGTTTATTAACTTAAGTTTATTGAGTTGAAGTGGAAATTATTTGAATGTTGGTCAAATTGCAAACGGAGCTGTGTAACATAAATGAAATGTGGAAATGTGCGGGAGCATACAATTGTGTGGTGCAAATAAAAAATACAAGTTGAAGTTTGGTGGTGAAACGAAATTTAACTTTTAAATTGAGTTATGACAAATGTTAACACGGTGTCAATTTGTGATTGTTGAAAAATGTGTAAAAATATAAACCACAAAAAGAGACTGGAAACATAAATAATGATGATACCATAAATAAAGTAGGTGAAGAAAAAACGCTTTAACGCTTCCGTGTAATGCCTTGACAGAATTTCAAAATATTATTTAGAAACTCCAAGTTAATGCCTTTAATAGTCTTAAAAATATTCTTCGAAAAATCCATGTTTGCAGCTTTGGTAGTCCTTAAGGAAGAAAACATCGATGGTAGTTCTTTGACATAAATCCAGTTCTTGATACAACTTAAGAAAAAATCTATGACTTGATCGACTTGAATTTTTTTTAAATCCGCGTAAGTCCTTGAAAAAATATGAAGCAGAAATAATGTAAAGGACGTTGTGCCCTTGAAAAGATTTATGTAAATAGTCTACTATTGTGATCCTTGAAAAATGTTAATATAAATCGATGTATGTCCTTGATAAAAATCCATAAAAAATGCAAGTTAATCCTTAAAAAATTTGTAGAAAAAACTACGCAAGTCCTTCTTAAAAATTATACATTATTACCTCGTAATTAATCTACGTTAGTTCTCCAAAAAGTTTTGTTAAAAATACATATTAGCCCTTCTTAAGTCCTAGTGTCATTAAAATGTTTGAAAACTGAGATATGAGTGTTCTTGAAAACAATTCTTTAAAAAATCTATGATAAAAATTTTTCTCTGAAAATCCGAGTTCAGGGCTTTGGAGATCTTTAAAAAAATTAAGAAATCAACTCAAAAAAAAAATTTTTTATAGATTCTCAAAATTTTTCTTCAAAATGTCAACCAAAAATTTCTATGAAAAAATGGTAAATAATAATAATATTAGAACCTTAAGCCACTTGAGGAATATTTTTGAATGTCCATGAAAAATTTTATTTAAAAATTCACGTTCATGGCCATGAAGGAACTTGAAAAATATCAACGTTATTGGTCTTAGAATCAACGTTATATGACTTTTTAGAGAATATTTTCCAAGGAACTTCAACAAACGTGGATTTTTAAATAATATTTTTCAAGAAATTTCAACAAAAGTGGATTTTTTAAAGAATATTTTTTAAGGACCTTCAACAGACGTGGATTTTTAAAGAATATTTTTCAAGGACCTTCAACAAAATTCGATTATTTACAGAATAATTTTTAAGGACCTTCAACAAAGGTGGATTTTTTAAAGAATTTTTTTCAAGAACCTTCAATAAACGTGAATTTTTTAAGGAATATTTTTCCAGGACGTAGATTTTTTAAAGAATATTTTTCAAGAACGTTCAACAAACGTGGATTTTTTAAAGAATATTTTTCAAGGACCATATCTGTCATTAACGTGGATTTTTTAAAGAATATTTTTCAAGAACGTTCAACAAACGTGGGGTTTTAAAGAATATTTTTCAAGAACCTTCAATAAACTTGAATTTCTTAAAGAATATTTTTCAAGGACCTTCAACAAACGTGGATTTTTTAAAGAATATTTTTCAAGGACCTTCAACAAACGTGGATTTTTAAAAGAATATTTTTCAAGGACCTTCAACAAACGTGGATTTTTAATGAATATTTTTCAAGGACCTTCAACAAAATTGGATTTTTAAAAGAATATTTTTCAAGGACCTTCAACAAACGTGGATTTTTTAAATAATATTTTTCAAGGATCTTCAAGGCAACAAACGTGGACTTTTTGGAGAATTTTTTTCAAGCACCTTCAACAAACGTGGGCTTTTTAAACAATTTTTTTCAAGGATCTTCATGACCAAAAAATATCAATATTCCTTCAATAATTCCTCTTTGCCCTTAACAAAAATGTAGCGTTAGACCTTTAAAATTCTAAATAGACCCATATTTGAGAATCCTTGACCAATATTCTCCAAACAAATTGCGTTAACGGCTTTGAAGAAGAATATTTTTCAAGGACCTTCAAGGCAACAAACGTGGACTTTTTAAAGAATATTTTCAAGGGCGTTCAAACGTGGACTTTTTAAAGAATATTTTCAAGGACGTTCAAACGTGGATTTTTTAAAGAATATTTTCAAGGACGTTCAAACGTGGACTTTTTAAAGAATATTTTCAAGGACGTTCAAACGTGGACTTTTTAAAGAATATTTTCAAGGACTTTCAAGGCAACAAACGTGGAATTTTTAAAGAATATTTTCAAGGACTTTCAAGGCAACAAACGTGGAATTTTTAAAGAATATTTTCAAGGACCTTCAATGCAACAAACGTGGACTTTTTAAATAATATTTTCAAGGACCTCCAAGGCAACAAACGTGGACTTTTTAAAAAATATTTTTCAAGGACCTTCAACAAACGTGGATTTTTAAAAGAATATTTTTCAAGGACCTTCGAAGACAAAAACGTGGAGTAGAATTTTTAAAGAATATTTTCATTAACCTTCCAGGCAAAAAATGTGGACTTTTTAAAGAATATTTTCAAGGACCTTCAAGGCAACAAACGTGGACTTTTTTAAAGAATATTTTCAAGGACCTTCAAGGCAACAAACGTGGACTTTTTAAAGAATATTTTCAAGGATCTTCAAGGCAACAAACGTGGACTTTTTAAAGAATATTTTTTCAAGGACCATATCTGTCACTAACGTGGATTTCTTAAAGAATTTTTTCAAGGATCTTTCAGGCAACAAACGTGGACTTTTTAAAGAATATTTTTCAAGGACCTTCGAAGACACAAACGTGGAGTATTTAAAGAATAGGACCTTCAAAACACATAAAATTTTTAAAGAATATTTTCAAGGTCCTTCAAGGCAACAAACGTGGAATTTTTAAGAATATTTTCAAGGACCTTCAAAAAACTTTGAATTTTTAAGAACATTTTCAAGGACATTCAAGGCAACAAACGTGGAATTTTAAACAATTTTCTGCAAGGATCTTCATAGCAAAGAAATTACAATAGAGGCGGAGATAATCATTGAAAAACAGTTCTTACAAAATCTTTAGTAAGTTGTCCTTTTTAAATTTCAATTTTCTTAAATTTGTGTTTTTTTTTTTTTTCAAAACCATCAATTACTTACATGAAGCCAATTCTTGAAGTTGTAAAAATTCCCGTGGTGACAATTTGTCCCATTTATGTGCAGCAGAGGACATGGTGACTGAAAGAAAAACAAAAAAAAGAAACAGGAAAATAAGGATAAGAAACAATTGTAGAATATAAATATGAACTAATTAATTGTAACGGAGGGAATGGACAATAAATAATGTGGCAAGTAAAGTGGGGGGAGAAAACGAGAAGTAATGATAAAGAAGGAAGAAACTTGTGGGGAAATGTATGGGAGGATAGTTACTTCGGATGGGTATTCATGAAGGGTGATGTTATCGGACTCCTCAATGTATTTCGTTTGGATGGATATCAGACTTTTTGAAGGTCCTTGCTTTAAGGGAGGGCAATAACCATTTGATTCAATATTTCAATAATTTAATTTTAATATTTCTTAAGCGTTTTTAGAAAACTCATATCCTCCCCAAAAGATTCAAATATTTGCCAACTTTTACCTCTTTCAATATCGCTTTAATTAAATTTGAATAACATTTTTTCCACCCCTCCTCCTCATGTCGCACCAAATTCTCCTGGTATTTACCTCAGGTCAACAACACCTTAAACCAATCTATTTGGATTCCAAAAAATTGTTTATTATCAACGCACATAAATTAAAATGTTGAATATAATGTTGCCGACGACAAAGATAGAAAAATAAAACGACAACAACAACACTCCTCCAGAATAAATTCAGGGCACACCACAATAACGACGACACTCAAACAGGTCATTAATCAGAATTAATTGACAAAACGCTGCCATGGCCATTAAAAATGAAGTGTCAACTATTTTTAAAACAATTTATATGAAAAGAAAAACGCAAACACCGAACGAACCCAACCCAAGCCATCTCTTTGGGCCAGGCAGCCACACACCCCTAGACACTGGACGTTGAATCCCTTGGCAATTATTTGAATAAAACAAAGCAATTTTCAATTTAACAACTTTACCATCGTCATTATCATCAACTCCTCCATCCAATTACCGTCGTTATTAATGATGTTATGGAATAAAAAAAAAACAATATTGAATACAAAATTACAGCAAAATTGTCTATGGCCAAAGGCAGTGTCGAGGACATGCAAAAATTAATACAATAATGTTGTGTTAAATAATTACATATTAAATTTAAATATTGACAAAGTTTTAAACGGAAAACGGTCGGTGTCTAGTTACCAAAGAGTGATTAAAAGGCAATTTTAAATTTACTGGGAAAGAGAATTTAATTAAAGATAACAACGGCAGGGTCGTGGTATTTAAAAAAATCTTTTAGGGTCTTTAAAATATTTTTTTAAAGATTCGTCAAAATTATAAACGTGGATTTTTTAAAGAATATTTTTCAAGGTCCTTGAAAACACGGAATTTTTATAATAACATTTTTCAAGGACCCTCAACAAACGTGGATTTTTTAAAGAATATTTTTCAAGGACCTTCAAAGCCACAAACGTGATTTTTTTTAAAGAATATTTTTTAAGGACCATAAATTCATAAGGATTTTTTTAAGAATATTTTTGAAGGACCTTCAACAAAAGTATATTTTTTAAAGAATATTTTTCAGGGATCTTCAACAAACGTGGACGTTTTTACAAAATATTTTTCTAGGACCTTCAAAAAACGTGGATTTTTTAAAGAATATCCTTCAACAAACGTGTTTTTTTAAAGAATATTTTTCAAGGACCTTTTACAAACGTGGATTTTTTAAAGAATATTTTTAAGGACCCTCGACAAACGTGGAATTTTTAAGAAAATATTTTTTAAGGACCCTTTGCAAACGTGGATTTTTTAAAGAATATTTTTAAGGACCTTTTACAAACGTGTATTTTTTAAAGAATATTTTTTAAGGACCTTTTACAAACGTGGATTTTTTAAAGAATATTTTTTTAAGGACCTTTTACAAACGTGGATTTATTAAAGAATATTTTTTAAGGACCTTCAACAAACGTGGATATTTTAAAGAATACTTTTTAAGGACCTTTTACAAACGTGGATATTTTAAAGAATACTTTTTAAGGACCTTTTACAAACGTGGATATTTTAAAGAATACTTTTTAAGGACATTTTACAAACGTGGACGTTTTTACAAAATATTTTTATAGGACCTTCAAAAAACGTGGATATTTTAAAGAATATTTTTTAAGGACCTTTTACAAACGAGGACGTGTTTACAAAATATTTTTAAGGACCTTTTACAAACGTGGACGTTTTTACAAAATATTTTTCTAGGACCTTCAAAAAACGTGGACATTTTAAAGAATATTTTTTAAGGACCTTTTACAAACGAGGACGTTTTTACAAAATATATTTCTAGGACCTTCAAAAAACGTGGATATTTTAAAGAATATTTTTTAAGGACCTTTTACAAACGTGGATATTTGAAAGAATATATTT
The DNA here is from genome assembly GCF_030504385.1 of Musca domestica. Taxonomy (NCBI): domain Eukaryota; kingdom Metazoa; phylum Arthropoda; class Insecta; order Diptera; family Muscidae; genus Musca; species Musca domestica. The sequence continues at coordinate 15,195,259 of NW_026712409.1, read as the reverse complement.
CAAGGACATTTAAAAAAAGTGGATATTTTAGAGAATATTTTTTAAGGACCTTTTACAAACGTGGATATTTGAAAGAATATTTTTCAAAGACATTTAACGAACGTGAATATTTGAAAGAATATTTTTTAAGGATCTTTCACAAACATGGATTTTTTAAAGAATATTTTTCAAGGACCTTTAACAAACGTGGATATTTTAAAGAATATTTTTAAGGACCTTTTCCAAACGTGAATATTTTAAAGAATATTTTTTAAGGACCTTCAACAAACGTGGATTTTTTAGAGAATGTTTTTCAAAGACCTTCATGCTAATAAACGTGTTTTTTTAAATATTTTTTTCAAGGATCAATAATTGTAGATTTTTTGAAGAATATTTTCAATGACTTTCATGAAAATAAATGTGGATTTCTTAAAGAATATTTTTCAGAGACCTTCAACAAAGCATACTTATAGCCTAAAACGTGAATTTTTTATATAATTTTTTTTTTAACGATCTTCAAAGCCTTAGCTTGGATTTTTTGAAGAATTTTCTTTACGGATTTCCAAAGCCTAAAACGTGGATTTTTTAAATATTTTTTTTTAATTTTTTTCAAAGCCTAAAACGTGGATTTTTTTAAAATTTTTTCAAAGCCTAAAACGTGGATTTTTAAATATTTTTTTTTAATTTTTTTTCAAAGGCTAAAACGTGGATTTTTTTAAATATTCTTTTTTTTAATTTTTTTCAAAGCCTAAAACGTGGATTTTTAAATATTTTTTTTTATTTAATTTTTTTTTTCAAAGGCTAAAACGCGGATTTTTTTAATATTTTTTTTTTAATTTTTTTCAAAGCCTAAAACGTGAATTTAAAAAGAAAACAATTCTTTAAGGATCTTCAAAGCCTAAAACGTGGATTTAAAAAAAAAAAACAATTCTTTAAGGATTTCCAAAGCCTAAAACGTGGATTTTTTAAAAAATTTTCTTAAGGGATCTTCAAATTTAAAAATGTGGATTTTTTAACAAATTTTCTTCAAGGATCTTCAAAATTAAAATGTGGAGTTTTTAAAGAGTTTTTCTCAAGGACCTCCAAAGTCAAAAAACCTATATTTTTCAAAGAATGTTTTCCAAGGACCTCCATAGTGAAAAATATGGATTTCTTTAAAGAATTTTCTTCAAGGATCTTCAAAATTAAAAATGTGGAGTTTTTAAAGAGTTTTTCTCATGGACCTCCAAAGTCAAAAACCTAAATTTTTCAAAGAATGTTTTCCAAGGATAGCGAAAAATATCGTTTTTTTAAAGAATTTTTTTAAGGACCTTTAAAGCTATAAGCTTTGATTTTTAAATAATTATTTTCAAGGATCTTCAAAGCTATAAACCTATATTTTTTTTAAAAATAATTTTCAAGGACTTAGGACTTGGCAGCCATAGCCACAAAATAAAGGTATATCAAATTCTAACTTTTTTCATTTCTGTACAACTTATTTTTCGTGACAACCGTCCTACGATTGTGTCCCATAGTGCGTAACTTTCAACATTCAGCCCTTTTGGACACAACTTCCTTAGCATGCAAAAAAAAATTAAATTAAACGATAATTTTTCCATTAAAATTGCTGCTCTCATTACCCCCAACTATGGCGAAATTTATTATACTGACATTTACGGTGATAAACTATCCAGCGCCAGCCATCGATGTCATTAAAGTAACATTACTTCCATATGATAAATCAATTTGCAATGTTGCAAAAGGCGTCTCCCTTAATTTTAAATTGATTTTTTTGTCGAGTCTTGAGCTCGGCGAATGCTGATGATGATGATGGAGCGTTAATCGTTATATTTTCTCCATCACTTGATTGGCGACACCATTGGCAAGCGACCGTCATCTACGTCCCTTCATACGCCTTCATAATTTAAATGCATTGCTCGCTCATACTTGACGTGTCATTAAGTACTCACTCTCATCACCAATAGCGTCATCGTCCTCATCGACGTCCTCATCATCATCATCGGGTCTATTAAAGTGGATGTCATGACATTGCCGCCGCCACAGACTTAATAATAGACTTAACTGTTGGCTCTTGGCATAGTTCATTCATAATTTTATAGATACTTGTTACTGTTGTTGTAATCGTTGTTGTTGTGGCTGGTTCTACTGCTGCCGATGATGATGATAATAATAATGGTAGCGATGTGTGACTTTAGCCATATTTCCTAGACATCAGCCAGCTAACTAATAACAATCGATGGCGAATGTCTAACTGTCAGTCGTTCGTCCGGGATGCCAGAAGCTTTCCTTCCTCGTTACAACGACTGCCTCTGTTGCCACTCCCCACCCCTCCCATCACCTCTTCGCTTAGCTGCTTTTTATCATCCGATGACATGGTTTAATAAGGTTTATTACAAATTCTGATGAGTAATGATGGTTCCAATGTTTGTTCTCGATGAGAGCAGGATAATAATCAAGTGTGTGCTGTAAATCCTCTTTGTTTTCCTTGTTGGAATAATAATAATAATAACAACAATAAGTGGAAGAAATTACTATGGTTATGTTTGATATGTGGAATCATGGAGGAGGGGGAGGCCTTATGAATACGGTTTGATATTAACGCATCAAGGGCTACAATATGTGAGTAAGGTTAAAAATTAGGTCCGAAGGAACAAAATATATAATAATTACTTTCAGGATACAAAAGAAAAAACATAATTAGGTTTTGGAAAATGGCCACTTAGCCAAAACTAAGTTTAAATAAAATAACTTCAAACGCGGTCTCCATAGCTGTTATAACGGGGATTTTTTGAAAATGTGATTCTTATAAAGAGCTCTAGGTCTTATATGAGTCATGGAAGAGTTCTAGGTCTTCTGTGCCCCATAGAACAGATTTAAGTTCTCTATGCCTCATAAAAGAACTCTAGGTGTTCTACGACTCATAGAAGAGCTCCAGTTCTTCTATGGCACAGAGAAGAGCTGTAGATCTTCTATAACTCATAGAAAAGCTGTATATCTTCTATGGCTCATGGAAGAGCTGAAGGTCTTCTATGGCTCATAGAAGAGCTGTAGGTCTTCTATGGCTCATAGAAGAGCTGAAGGTCTTCTATGGCTAATAGAAGAGCTGAAGGTCTTCTATGGCTAATAGAAGAGCTCTAGGTCTTCTATGGCTCATAGAAGAGCTCATATAAGAGCTCTAGGTCTTCTATGGCTCCATCGAAAATCTCTAGAAGAAGAGCTCTAGCTGAAGAGTTGTATGGATAATCTATGGATCGCTCATAGAATAGTTGAAGGTCTTCTATCGCTCATAGAATAGTTGAAGCTCTTCTACGGTTCCACAGAATAGCTGAAAATTTTCTATGGCTCCATAGAAGAGCTGTAGGTCTTCTATGGTTTATAGAAGAGTTCTAGGTCTTCTATGGTTCATAGAAGAGTTCTATGTCTTCTATGGCTTCATCGAAAAACTCTAGAAGAAGAGTTGTAGATCTTCTATGGATCCAAAGACAAGCTTAAGGTCTTCTATCACTCATAGAATAGTTGAAGGTCTCCTACGGTTCCATAGAATAGCTGAAGGTTTTCTATGGCTCATAGAAGAGCTCTAGGTCTTCTATGGCTCATAGAAGAGCTCTAGGTCTTCTATGGCTCATAGAAGAGCTGTAGGTCCCCTATGACTCATAGAAGAGCTCTAGGTCCCCTGTGACTTAAATAAGAGCTGAACGACTTCTAAGGCTCACAGAAGAGCTGTAGGTCTTCTATGGCTAATAGAAGAGGTCTAGGTCTTCGGTGGCTCATAGAAGAACGCTATGTCTTTGATGGCTTATAAAAGAGCTCTAGGTCTTCTATGGCTCATAGAAGGGCTCTAGGTCTTCTATGGCTCATAGAAGAGCTCCGGGTCTTCTATGGCTCATAGAAGAGCTCTAGGTCTTCTATAGCTCATAGAAGAACTCTAGGTCTTCTATAGCTCATAGAAGAGCTCTAAGGTCTTCTATGGCTCATAGAAGAGCTCTAAGGTCTTCTATGGCTCATTGAAGATCTGTAGGTGTTCTAAGGCTCATAGAAGAGCTGTAGGTCTTCTATGGCATCACATAAAATGTTATATGTACATAATTTTTTTATTTCGATTTTTTTTGACAACAAACCATCCCAAAAATATTTGGAATTCCTGAAATGCACCTCCATAATATAGCTTCTATTTTTTGTCTTCTCTGAAGAATATATGTACACATGAGCAGACAATAAACATCTAATATTGTTAATGATTTGTTTTATTCGTGTTCTGAGTATTCAATTTTTCTTTCTCTTGATATGACATATTGGCCAATTGCTTCTCTTGTCCCTTAGCAAATTTATCTCTCAAGAAAAATGCCATCAGAATGTTGTGTATGAAAGTCGAGGCTTTATTCAGTGTTGCCGTATTCACAAAAAAGCTGGGGAAAAAACTCCAAGAGATTTTTGAAATATTTCCTCAGAAAGATGCCAAGTGTTATTAAGTTCAGGGGGCAATTCTGGTGGAATTTGGAATGGGGACTTTTTAAGAAAACTCAAAAGAATATAATTCTATGAAAGCACCTACCGCCTACATGAAAGCAACTCTTGTAACTTGGAAATTATACACCTTCTCCTTTAGATTTTGTTCGGAAAAAATTAACAATTTTGTAGATGTAAGATGTGAAGGGTACCCTGGCCACCACTTATAAATCACACACATCCAACAATAAATAGCCACTTTAATCCGCTTGTGTGCTCTTCCACAACAACGAGAAAAGAAATCAGGTATTCACTCAATTTAAAAATGCCTTTGATTTTCTTTTTGGTGTTGTTGCTTTTGTTTTTCCTATTTGGAATTTGCCACTGCCACTGCTGCTTCTGCCGCTGTCATATGTTTTTGTGACGTGTCTAAATTTAAAATTTCAAAGCAGTGGCAAAAACAACAAAAAACACAAAAGTTCTTATCTCAGTGTTACTAAATTAACTTATTTTATTGTTCCAAAGAAACGAACAGACAGATACACACAAAGAGACAAACATAATTTCTGTTGAAAGACAAGAAGACCACCACTGTCATGGCCTCCTCAACGTCGGCAAGCTAAAGGTGGAAAGATGAGAAACAAATGAAAAAACAGAGAGAGATAGAGAAAAAAAAATAAATGTCACACTGAACTTGGCCACACTTGAATGACGAAGAAATGTTTTTTTCCTGTTGCGGGGCGAAGAGGGATCTGGATGAAGGCGGCAGGGGATGACAACTAATGGCATCACTCCACTTGGAAAATGATGACGGAAATCGAAACAAAAATTTATTTATAAAATCTGTTGGAATGAATTCTTTATGGATTTAACCTTTTCGTGGAATGAAAGACAGCGGCTAATAATACGAATAGACGTCAAAGATATTTGCTGGTGCAAATCAAGGTCAAAAGAAACATTTTCCTAGAAGTCTATGGGGGGTCACAAAATTCCCTTCTTAATAGTCTTAAAAAAAAAAAAATAAATGAGGTTTCATTACTTCTTAGAAAAACTGGAAGAGCTGAAGGTCTTCTATGCGTCCATAGAAGTGCTGAAGGTCTACTATGGCTCATAGAAGAACTGTAGGTCTTCTATGGCTCATAGAAGAGCTGTAGGTCTTCTATGGCTCTTCATAGAAGAGCTCAAGGTCTTCTATGGCTCATAGAAGGGCTCAAGGTCTTCTATGGCTCATAGAAGAGCTCTAGGTCTCATATGGCTCATAGAAGGGCTCTAGGTCTCCTATGGCTCTTCATAGAAAAGCTCTAGGTCTTCTATGGCTCTACATAGAAGAGCTCTAGGTCTTCAATGGCTCTTCATAGAAGAGCTCTAGGTCTTCTATGGCTCTTCATAGAAGAGCTCTAGGTCTTCTATGGCTCTTCATAGAAGAGCTCTAGGTCTTCTATGGCTCTTCTTAGAAGAGCTCTAGGTCTTCTATAGCTCTTCATAGAAGAGCTCTAGGTCTTCTATGGCTCATAGAAGAGCTCTAGGTTATCTATGGCTCATAGAAGAGCTCTAGGTCTTCTATAGCTCATAGAAGAGCTCTAGGTCGTCTATGGCTCATAGAAGAGCTCTAGGTCGTATATGGCTCTTAGAAGAGCTCTAGGTCGTCTATGGCTCATAGAAGAGCTCTAGGTCGTCTATGGCTCATAGAAGAGCTCTTTGTCGTCTATGGCTCATAGACGAGCTCTTTGTCGTCTATGGCCCATAGAAGAGCTCTAAGTCGTCTATGGCTCATAGACGAGCTCTAGGTCGTCTATGGCTCATAGAAGAGCTTTAGGTCGTCTATGGCTCATAGAAGAGCTATAGGTCGTCTATGGCTCATAGAAGAGCTCTAGGTCTTCTATGGCTCATAGAAGAGCTCTAGGTCTTCTAGCTGTAGATCTTTTATGGCTGGGTGTTTGGGTTTCTTAAATTCGTTGTTGGCAAAAATTCCTGTCATTTTTGCTCACATAATTGATGTATATTATGTCCTTTTCTCAAATTTGATATGCCATTAAAATCATCCCCTTTTTCCGGGTGGGCGTCCAGTAAAAATATACAAAAAATGGCAATCATGATAAATATTATTCCGTTTGCCATTGCCCATTAAATTGTCAAATAAATATGTCAGAATTGTTGTTGCTTTTTTAAATACACTGATGCCTTCGTCGTTCTTGACCTCGTCCTTTTATGGCTCTCGTTAAAGAGTTTTTGATCTTTCCTGCCTTTTCATAAACCGTTTATGGTTCTTCATAATTAACCCATTTCACAACGTCATTGACATGATGTGTTCTCCGCCCAGACTCCCCTACTCAGCCGAGGAAATGGAAATGAACATTTTTTTATTTGATTGGGAGAATTTTCTGTTCTTTTTGGGGTGTTCTTCAAAGGAGCCCTGGTCCTTTGCCATCCTGTTATGACCATTAACGATGGCAATTAAGCATGATTTTATGTAAATACAAAGCTTTGACATTTTATTTCAATTTGTCATTTGCCTTTTTTTTTGGGTTGTTGCTGCCGTTGTACCTTCAAAGGGCATGGAGCAAAGAGGATTGAGGGAAATAAATTGTAAATGGGAATGACTTGAGACAAATGATGAAAATGTTAATTTGCAAGATGATGATTAATTGTGTGACGACATTTTTTGCAAATGTCCTTTATGGGCGAAGGGAAGGAGGGGAAATAAAAAAAGAAATAAAATGTAAATCTTCTGAAGAAGCTCGAAGTTCTCGGTCTTGCCACAGAGATTATAGTAGATATGAGATGGCTTATATTAAGACTCTTATATTATTTGCTCGAAAATGCCTTAGAATCAACTTCCTTTTATCAGAATGGTCTAAGAAATTCTTGCCTCGTATTAAGGCCCTCAAATTATTCACTCCAGTAGATCTGCAAATTAATTTTATACTTCTATCAGAAAACTACTTGGACCTAAAATAAAATATATTTTGATATTCTTGTATTGCCTTTTTTTAAAAATATATCATTCAATAAAAAAAATTTAAACACTTCTTTAATTCTTCAAAAACTATTTTTTAAATCCATCGCAAATAATTTACAAAAAAATCCTTGGAAATAGTTTAAGAATCCTCTAAAAAATACTTTAAAAATTTTTGAAAATATTTTTTTCTTTGGTTCTTGTACCTCTATTTTCAGGAGAATACAGGTTGTTTTTTCCATTCTGCATCGAAAAATATGAAAATTTGTTTTAGGCATGGATATCCTTAAGGTGATTTAGCTTCGAAAATGTTCTTGAAATTTCCTCCTTTGATAATCGTAGTCATCAATTGTCCTCAAGAATTTTATTTTTACATTTGAACACAAAAAATATAGAATCTACCGGCACATAAAAAAAAACCTACCAACCTTTTCCATTGGCAAGCAACCAGCCATGGAAGACAGCCAAAGGATATGCAGGACACAAAAAAGATGTATTTAAAGTTGAAATGATCTTTGATTGCTTTTATTGTTGTTGTTGGACATTTTGTAACTTTTTATTGTGTGTGTGTGTGAGATTGTCTAAGAGTGTTTGTGAATGAACGTAGAAAGAAGTTAAATAGACATTTGAGTTATTGTCTGGCGCCGACAATATTGCTTTGTCCGTCTGGACAATTTCTTGCCGCAGTCTGTGTGGCATTTTCTTATTCGAGGAGAAATTTTCCGTTGCTGGTGTTTTTTTTTTTTGTCTGTGTTGTCAGACTGCAGGACAACGCTTTATCAGTTTGAGTGACAGAGATAGAAATAGAAAATAAATAAATGTCTTTGGTTCTTTTTTGTGTTGACAGTTTTAGAGCGTATTTTTTTGAGGTGACTAGTTTTTATGAAGTTTAATGGGAATATGTATGGCCAGAATCCACGTTATTTTTTGCTCATATAGTTTGTAGGTCCGAAGATCCTTGAAAAAAAAAAATAAAATTAAAAATACAAGGTTGTGGAAGGTTGCTCTGGAACTTCTTAAAAATTATTCTTTAAAAATCATTGATATTTTTTTAATACCAGGTTGTGGCTCCTAAAGTCCTTGAAAAAAATCTCTAAAACCAAACCCAAGTTGTGGCTCTAGAAGTCCTTGAAAAATATTCTTTAAAAATCCTTAAAAAAAAAAATTGAAATCTAAATTTCTCGAAAAGTTCTCTAAAAACCCCACGTTGGTGGCTCCAGAACTCTTTGAAAATATTCTATAAAAATTCTTAAAATTATTTTTTTTAAATCAAAGGTTGTGGCTCCTAAAGTCCTTGAAAAAATGCTCTAAAAAACTCCATTTTGTGGCTCCAGAAGTCCTTGAAAAATAATCTTTAAAAATCCTTGAAAATAAAATATTTTTAAAAATCTAAGTTTGTGCCTCCTAAAGTCCTTAATTTTTTTAAAAATCCATGTTTGTGTCTTCTAATTTCTTGAAAAATTATCTTAACACCCCACGTTTGTGGGCAAGAATCCACGTTATTTTTTGTACATACAGTTTGTAACTTCGAATATCCTTGAAAAAAAAATAAAATTAAAAATCCAAGGTTGTGGCTCTAAAGTCCTTGAAAAAATATCCTCTAAAAATCCGAGGCTGTGGCTTCGGAACTTCTTAAAATTTTTTTTTTTTTAAAAATCCTTGATATTTCTTTTTTAAATCCAGGTTGTGGCTCCTAAAGTCCTGGAAAAAAATCTCTAAAACCAAACCCAAGTTGTGGCTCTAGAAATCCTTGAAAAATATTCTTTAAAAATCCTTAAAAAAATTAGAAATCTAAGGTTGTGGCTTCTAAATTTCTTGAAAAGTTCTCTAAAAACCACACGTTTGAAAATATTCTTTTAAAATTCTTAAAAAATATATTTTTTTAAATCGAAGGTTGTGGCTCCTAAAGTCCTTGAAAAATGCTCTACAAAACTCCATTTTGTGGCTCCAAATCCTTGAAAATAAAATATTTTTTAAAAATCTAAGTTTGTGCCTCCTAAAGTCCTTAATTTCTTTTTAAAAATCTTAAAAAATAATTTTTAAAAATCCATGTTTGTGTATCCTAATTTCCTTGAAAAATTATCTTAATACCTCACGTTTGTGACTCAAGAATTTTTTTAAGAATTCACGTTTGTGGCTCCAGGAGTCCTTGAAAAACATTCCTTTAATCCATGAAAATAAGGCTCCGATAGCCTTATCCTTATCCATCACGTTTATGGCTGTGATGGTCCTTGAAAAAATATATATAAAAAGATCTTGGATCTGTTAGTCCTTGAAACAATATATTTAAAAAAAAATCACGTTGGTGGCTCTAATAGTCCTTGAAATAATATTTTTTTAAGTCCTTGAAAAAATGTTTTTTTTTTTTAAATCCATGTTTGTGTCTCTGATTGTCTTTGAAAAAAATTTTTAAAAATCCTCGTTTAAGTCTCTGATAGTCCTTGGCATTTTTTTAAATTCCCGTTTGTTGCTCCGATAGTCTTCGAAAAAATATTTTTTAAAAATCCAATTCTGTGGCTCTGATAGTTCTTAAAAAATATTTTTTAAAAATCCACTTTTGTGGCTCCGATAGTCCTTGAAAAAATAATTTTTAAAAATCCCAGCTTGTGGCTTCGATAGTCCTTAAAAATACAATTCTGTAGCTCGGATATTCCTCGAAAATAAAATATTATTTAAAATCCACATCTGTGAATCTGAAGGTTTTTGAAGAAACATATTTAAAAAATCCTACTCTGAGGCTCTGATTGTCTTTAAAAAAATATTTTTAAAAATTCCACGTTTGTGGCTATGATAGTCCTTGATAAAACATTTTTTTAAATCCACATTTGTGGCTCTGATAGACCTTAAAAATATATTTAAAAAAATCCATGTGTGTGGATCTGGTATTCCTTAAAAATTTAAAAAATATTCCTTAAAAATCCACGCTTATTTCCTCTAAGAAAGTCCTTCAAAAATTTTTTCTTTAAAATACAGGCTCATTTCCTCCATAGTCCTTCAAAATGTATTCCTTAAAAATCCACGCTTAGTTCCTACAAAGTTCTTCAAAAAAATCCTTAAAAATCCACATTTATTTCCTCTACAGTCCTTCAAAAATATAAAAAAATATTCTTTAAAAATCTAAATCCTCCAAATCCTGTGTAGCTTTTATGGTTCTTGGAAAACATATAAATCAGATTTTCACATCCTGGAACACATCCTTCAAAAATCCTAGTTAGTAGCTATGATGATCCCTTACAAAGTACACCTTTAAAATTAACTTTTGTGAATGCTAGAGTCATTGAGCAAATGTTCTGAAAATCTGCTCTATGGAATTTCTTTCAAAAATGCAAGTTTTTGACTCCCGAGATCCTAAGAATTATTTTTAAAATACAAGTTTGTAGCTCTTGTCATCCTTAAAAAAATATTCTTCAAACTTTTGTTGCTCCCTCCGTTAATTTATTCTTTTCAAATTATTTTCAATTAAATAGTCCCCTTATCAAACGCCACCTTTTATATTTTAAAGCAATTGAATAAAATTTATTATCTCCTATTAACCGTTCACACCACTCGGGCACGTTGCAGCGGTAGTAGTTCAAAAACACACATCCTCCGTTCTGTGTTAACCCCAAGTCTTGTGACCAACCAGCCAGACCACACTTCACAGCAAAGCAAGCGAGTGGATACGTGGTTTGTTCTGTGGCAATGTGGGACAAGCTTTGTAAACGGGGTCTTCACATTTGCCAACATTATTTGCTGAGCAAATGAGGAAAGGAGAGGCAAACCAAGGTAGTGGTATGCCTGGAGGGAGGACAGGGTAATAATGCATGTAGGGGCCAGGGTATATGTGGATTACGTACACACACACACACACGACAAGAGTCATGACCATTAAATTTGTTGTACTGTCATGAGTTGTTGGCAATTTTCAAGTTACAGCAACTTATTTGTATCTAAAATGCATTTTGTACCACCGCCAACAACAACAATGAACTAATGTCCGTGTCAGCACAGCCGTGTTTCGATGTTCCCATGTGGCTTTGTCAGCCAACTCTGTGGACCTGAAGTTTGCTGTTTCATTAATGTGTATTCTATTATTAAGTACATAACATTTTTCTCATTATGCTAATTCCGGAGTGTGTATGTGTGTATATTTGTCTTTGTGGTTAATAATGTTTACATTCGGATAATTAAATAGAAAGCAGGGTATGTTTGAAGAACCAGAATAGGTGTCCTAGAGTTTATGGAAGATCTGTAGGTCTTCTAGGCTCCATAGAAGACCTGTAGGTCTTATAGGCTCCATAGAAGACCTGTAGGTCTTCTAGGCTCCATAGAAGACCTGTAGGTCTTTTAGGCTCAATAGAAGACCTGTAGGTCTTCTAGGCTCCATAGAAGACTTGTAAGTCTTCTAGGCACCATAGGTGACCTGTAGGTCTTCTAGGCTCCATAGGTGTCCTGTAGGTCATCTAGACTCTATAGAAGACCTGTAGGTCATCTAGGCTCTATAGAAGACCTATAGGTCATCTAGGCTCCATAGAAGACCAGAAGGTCTTCTAGGCTCCATAGAAGACCAGAAGGTCATCTAGACTCCACAGAAGACTAGTAGGTCATCTAGGCTCCACAGAAGACCTGTAGGTCTTCTAGGCTCCATAGAAGACCTGTAGGTCTTCTAGGCTCCATAGAAGACCTGTAGGTCTTCTAGGCTCCATAGAAGACCTGTAGGTCTTCTAGGCTCCATAGAAGACCTGTAGGTCTTCTAGGCTCCATAGAAGACCTGTAGATCTTCTAAGCTCTATAGAAGACTTGTAGGTCTTCTAGGCTCTGTAGAAGACCTGTAGGTCTTCTAGGCTCTGTAGAAGACCTGTAGGTCTTCTAGGCTCTGTAGAAGACCTGTAGGTCTTCTAGGCTCTGTAGAAGACCTGTAGGTCTTCTAGGCTCTGTAGAAGACCTGTAGGTCATCTAGGCTCTGTAGAAGACCTGTAGGTCTGCTAGGCTCTGTAGAAGACCTGTAGGTCTTCTAGGCTGTATAGAAGATCTGTAGGTCTTCTAGGCTGTATAGAAGACCTGTAGGTCTTCTAGGCTGTATAGAAGACCTGTAGGTCTTCTAGGCTGTATAGAAGACCTGTAGGTCTTATAGGCTGTATAGAAGACCTGTAGGTCTTCTAGGCTGTATAGAAGACCTGTAGGTCTTCTAGGCTGTATAGAAGACCTGTAGGTCTTCTAGGCTGTATAGAAGACCTGTAGGTCTTCTAGTCTGTATAGAAGACCTGTAGGTCTTCTAGGCTGTATAGAAGACCTGTAGATCTTCTAGGCTACATAGAAGACCTGTAGGTCTTCTAGGCTGTATAGAAGACCTGTAGATCTTCTAGGCTACATAGAAGACCTGTAGGTCTTCTAGGCTGTATAGAAGACCTGTAGGTCTTCTAGGCTGTATAGAAGACCTGTAGGTCTTCTAGGCTGTATAGAAGACCTGTAGGTCTTCTAGGCTGTATAGAAGACCTGTAGGTCTTCTAGGCTGTATAGAAGACCTGTAGGTCTTCTAGGCTGTATAGAAGACCTGTAGGTCTTCTAGGCTGTATAGAAGACCTGTAGGTCTTCTAGGCTGTATAGAAGACCTGTAGGTCTTCTAGGCTGTATAGAAGACCTGTAGGTCTTCTAAGCTGTATAGAAGACCTGTAGGTCTTCTAGGCTGTATAGAAGACCTGTAGGTCTGCTAGGCTGTATAGAAGACCTGTAGGTCTGCTAGGCTGTATAGAAGACCTGTTGGTAGGTCTGTAGGTCTTCTATGACCTATAGAAGACATCTGGGCCTTCTATGGGTCATAAAAGACCTACAGGTCTTCTAAAGGTCATAGAAGACTTAGAGGTCTTCTATAGTTCATAGAAGATCCAGAGGTCTTCTATAGGTAGATCTTCTATGACCTATAGAATAACTGGATATCTTTTATGACCTATGGAATTCCTCTTTGGATCTTCTATGTCATACAGAAGTCCTCTGGGTCTTCTATGTCCTACAGAAGACCTCTGGGTCTTCTATGTCCTATAGAAGACCTCTGGGTTTCTTCTGGGGTATATTATATATACAACGCATACGTATTCTGGGTTCTATAGAAAACCAGTATGTTTTCAAGCCCTGTTGAAAACTTGTTGTTCTCCTAGGCTCTACTGAGGAACTCTAGGTCTTGTAGGCGTTATTTAAGACCATTAAGTGTTCTAGGCTGAATAGATGAGTTAGAGGTCATTTAGGCCGCATACGAGTCATAGTGAGTCATATTAAAATATTCAAGTTATTCTGGATCGTCTATGTTGTATTGAAAAATCCTCCGTCTACTTCTATGATGTATAGATGGTCGCTGGGGTTTCTATGCCCAATACAATATCTTTGAGTCTTGTGTTTATTTATTTTTATTTGTTTATTATTATTATTATTATTATATATTTATTTATCTTTTAATTTAATTATACATTTAGTGTTTTATTTTGTATACAATAAATGGAGAAAATGCAAAATAATTCCCTGCACACTTTAGATAATTATTCTCACTTGGCTCCCAGGAGTATCCCGTGATGTCAGCGTTATTATGGGGCATGCATAAAACATGCCTATTATTTATGTATAAACACCTACCATAAAAACGCCTCTCACTTCCATCGAACAACTCCTCTTTGCTATCCACCACTTCTTTCACACCCCCTCGCATTTCTAAGCTATGTCACATTCTTTGCATATTAATTAATTAGCTTAAGTAATTATTTCCATTGTTGTTGTTTGTTTTGTGTCTTTTATTTAATTGTATTTGCTTTGTTAATAATCCTCTGAAGAACACAAACACTCACACTCGCACACACATATACATATACATACACTCTATTAAAAATATATTCACGGTGAAAGTGTTTCTATTACCAAGTTCTTGGACATAAGTAAGAGATTAATGTCGTCGAGAGTACGTGGAGAGTGAGTGACGGTGTTAGAGGTGTAGTGTGGCAAGTGGGGGGGGGATTTGGGGAGATGGTACGGTCATGGTGACACTTGTATAGTAGATAAAAACAATAATGATTGTAATACTAACAAGTAAGCAAAGGCTACAGTCGAGCGGGGCCAACCGTTGAATACCCTACAACACTATAATAAACGATACAGTTTATATAGGCGAGATACTTGAAAGAATTCCACAAGATATTGTGACAAATAATAAAAGAAAACCATCAGGTTCCGTTCTCTAATTTTCGAATAATAGCAACTTAAACTAATTTGCTCATTTCCAATTTATTGGTAGATGGTCTTCCTAGATCTGGAACCAATATTTCCCAAAGACCTATAATCTCTCAGAAGTGGCAAAAGATTAACATTTATTATTGGTTTTTGACTGAAACGCATCTATATGAGATACAGACATTTGACTATATTCTTCCACGAAATCAGCGTTAACGAAATAGTCAGAAGTGCGTCTTTCCTGTATTTGTGAATTCTCCAAAGAGTCACTGGAATGGACATTTTCGTATTTTGTCTACAAAAGTTGGCAAACTATTTCGCACATTGAATATTTTTGGATGGCCATCCAAACTGCTTGGCTTTTGCAATGTCCGGTAACCCCCATTCAAATGTGCCTGAGGATCGGACAATAATTACGACCTGCTGACAATTTTGCATTTTTTTGGTCCATTTCAACCCCTAAATATATGGCGATCATCTCTAAAAAAGTAGGCTTCTATTCTGACCCTCATCTGATCCCCATGCAAAATTTCGTTAGGATCGGGCCATAAATGTGATCTGTATATGATATCCTGATATCCTAACTACTTAGTTTTGTTAGCTGTAGAAATATTACCAAATGTTTAATTCAAAATGAAAATATGCCAAAAATATGACAAATTGAAAAAATATGAGAAAATTTTAAAAAATCAATATTTTCATCTTCAGAGAGATATTTTTATGCGATTTTTTAGACGTTTTTTCTTTCCTGCCAAGAGGCCATTCTGAATTAATGAGAACTGTCGAAAACAGTTCAGCCGTTCTCGACATATAAACGATTTTTCAAGCATATCTTCTTTAATAAACATATATATCGCACATATTTTGCTATATATCCCTTTTGTTGGATGTTAACATCAATGTAAAGATCAGAAGTAACCTTGTCATGGCTTTGTGATTTCGCCGGGATTTAAAATATTCGCGGTTTAATGAAAAATGTTGAATTTTTTCAACACAAAAGATATGCTCTATTTTACCCGCTAAATATTATCCGATGACCACTCAAATTGGTAGGCTTCTTCCCCGCCCTTAACTCTAGCTACATGCGAAATTCCGCGTCGATTGGTCTATAATTGCGACCTGTATAGCTACTGCAAAATCCGACATATTTTCAGTATTTGGTCCATTTCAACCCCTAAATATTATGCGATCATCTTCAAAAGAAATAGGGTTCTATTCTGACCTTAACCCATTCTAAATTTCGTGAAGATCGGGCCATAATTGCGACCTGTAGAGTGATTACAAATTAACATGGACAGACGGACAGACGGACGGACGGACATACATAGCTAGATCGACTCAGCTCGGCGAGCTAGGAAGATTCATATATACTTTCCTATATGGGAAACCAATATTTCGAGGTGTTACATAAATTCTGGCCCAATCAAACTTATAATACCCCCAACACATAGTGTTGTAGGGTATAAAAACATAAAATAATAATTATATTTATACAAATTATGATGTTTAAAATTTACTACGACCACGAAGGGTGCAACAAATTGATGTATGGGGGTATTTGCTCGTTAAAAGGTGAGATAAAAAAACGGCAGCCAACTATAATACAAGGTGAGATGAAAAAACGGCAACCAATTTCAGACTGCTGTCATTTCGAAGCCACTCGTCCGACAGCTATTAAAATTATTCCAGTGACAGTTCATTATATTTTTTACAAGCGTACAAAAGCATTTTGATGAAAAATTCCCAGAAAAAAAGTTATTCTTGATGGAATTTAAGCGTGATAGTGTGATTTCTTTATATTAGGTCCGATGTCAAGGAAGTGGACGGAAGAAATCAGTAACATCAGCAGAAATGGTTCGAAAAGTAGAGAAGCGATTTAATCGAAACCCGCGTCACAGTGTTCATGAGCTGAACATATCGCAATATTCCATTTGGTGCGGTGCCCTTCTATACGGGATTGAAATTTCAGAGGCTCTCTTTTCGGTGTTGGAGGCACAGTGGCTTCCTTTAAGGGATTGGATGTCAATAAGAATTCTATGAGAGATTTAAAAAACTAGTCTAGGGGCCTTTTTTATGGTATAGAAATCCTAGAGGCTTCTATATGGGATAGAGAAACCCTCTATATTCGATAGAAGTTCCAGAGGACTTATATAAGGGACCTTCCATCCCTTACATAAGTCCTCTGGACCTTCTATCCAATATAGTGTGTTTCTTTGTCCCATATAGAAGCCTCTAGGTTTTCTACATAGAGGCTATAAGGCATTGAAGAAAATATCTCATGAGCTGAACATATCGCAATATTCCATTTGGCAAATATTAAAAAATGAGCTCGGGGAAAAGCCATTGAAATTTCAAAAAGTGCAAGAACTTACACCGCAAAAGAAAGATAATAGACTCAGAAGAGCTAAAAAGTTGCTTCGCTTGTCCGAAAGTGGTGAACTGCCGAATTTGGTTTTCTCCGATGAGAAAACATTCGTTGTCCAGCAGTTTGTAAACAATCAAAATGATCATGTTCACTTGCCAAAGAGATCAGCTGAAAATATGCACCTTCGGTTGGCCATCAGAACTCAAGCTTCAAGCCGGCCATGGTGATGGTGTGGGCCGCCATAACAGCCGATTGTCGCTCTCCGCTCGTATTTATCGACCATGGCATCAGAATTAATGCCGAATATTATCGCGAAAATACTCTGGAAGGTGTTTTAAAGCATTGGGCATGCAAGTATTTTGGCGCAGACTTCGGATATTCCAACAGGACTCAGCACCATCACACTCAGCACGAGCCACCCAAAAATTGTTACAAAATGAGGTTCTTCGCTTCATTTCCAGCGTACAATGGCCACCAAAATCTCCGGATACCAATCCGTTGGACTATTGTGGCTGGAGTATTTTGGAAAGCAAGGTTGACACTAAAAAATACCAAAGTGTCGATCACCTCACTTCGCCGAGAATGGGCCAAAATACCGCAGAGCAACATTCGGGCATTGGCCATTTGAAGGTTATAACTCGTGCCAAAATAAGAAATGTCGTTTGACTTTGTTGCAATTTTTTTATGTACTTCTTTGTCCTTCTTTTTTATAATTTTTTCTGAGCAGCTGGTTAGGCTAAGTTGCAAATTTATAGTATGTTAATGGCGTTATTGGGCTTGGTCCATGGCAACAAATGTTAATATTCCACTTCATATTGCTGTATTGAATTATAATATTGAAGTTGAAATTAGGACGTATTGAGATATTTTTATTTGGGTTTTCCAAACCAATTTGGGTTTTCCAAACAGTCTAGTTCTACATTCCATATTCCATTTTCTTGAGGAGACACAAATCCTGGAGACTTATATAAAATCCAGCCAATGGAAGGAACGTAAAAAGGCAATATATCAGTTATACCATTTATGCTTTATTTTAGCTCAGTCTCCGGTGCATTTTTTTCTCTTTTCTCCTCTCAAATGTGATGCGAGAAGTAGCTTTGTTAGCGGAACTATGAACTTTTTTTTTTCAATACCGCCAAGTGGTGTAACAATTTCATTTGCAACCATAAGGATATTTTTTCTCCATAACTGACAGCTGTCAGGTTGGCAATAACGCAATTGCTTTTGTGCCATTGCATTGTGTAGGTGTGTATGTATGTGTGTGTGTTTGTGAGGGCTAAGAAAGGAAAAAAGTACGTGCCCTTCAATTCACAACGAAACGTCAGTCACCGAAGTGTGACAAGAATATTGAACAAAGTGACAATATGATGGGGCGTATATTCGTGAAATTGAATTATTCGAGGGAATCAGGTGAAAAGAAGCATGGAGATATGCACGGAGAGGGGTTACAGGGCAGGTGGAGGGGCCGAGAAGAGCGAGATATATTTTTTACTGGCTGTGAAAATGTCCTAGATGCCTCCTGTAATGGATAGACGACCTCCAAAAGGCGATTGACTGCTCAGACGACTTCTTAAGGCCTTATATAGGGGATTTAAGATCCAAGGGCGTGCTATAAGAGACTCAAGATCCAGTGGCCTTTTATACGGGATTGAAAGTCAAGAGGATTATTTTTAAACCTTCCTAAACCTTCTATAAGAAGGGGCCTATTATATGGGATAAAAGACCTAAAGGCTTCCATATGGGATGGAGGACCATTCTATATGCGATAGAAGGTCCAGAAGCCTTACATAAGGGATGTGAGTTATAGAGGATTTCTATAAGAGAATACAGGTCCAGAGGATTCCTAAATCGGATTGAAGGCCCAGAGTCCATCTATAAGGGATTGAAGCCACCGAGGCTTTTCTATACGAGATCAAAGGCCCATAGTTGTTCTAAAGGTGATATAAATACCAGAGGCGTTCTATGCGGTTATAAAGATCCAAAGGTCTTCTATAAGTGATTGAAGTCCCAGAGACGTTCTATAAGATTATGGACATCCAGAGGATTTAGAAGCCTTCTATATAGGATAGAAGACCCAGAGGTTTCTCTGTGGGATGGAAGGCTCAGAGGCCATCAATATGGGATTTAATACCCTGAGGCCTTCTGAGGATTTAGAACCATAGCCCTTCTATTAGGGATTGAAGTCCCAGAGGTCTTCTATAAGAGACTGGAGGGCCCAGGAATTTCCATGAGCTTCTGAAAGCCCAGAGACCTTCCATAAGAGATGAGAGATCCAGAAGCTTTCCCTACGGGATCTATACGGAATTTGATGTCAATAAACCTTCTATAAGGGATTAAAGGCCTAGGGGCATATTATATGGAACAGAAGACCCAGAGGCTTCTATAAGGGATAGAGGACCCTTCTAGGCCTTACATAAGGGATGGTGGTGTAGAGGCCTTCTATAAGGGAAAGGAAATGAATAAAGGAATAAAATGCCCATAGTTGTTCTATAAGTGATTGAAGTCCCAGAGAAATTCTATAAGGTTATGGAGATGGTGGAGGGTGAAGAACCAAAGGGATGCAGGGTTCAGATGCCTTCTTTATGCAATTGAAGCTTCAGACGACTTCTATACGGTATAGAAAACTCAAGGCCCCAACAACCCTTTTTCATAGAGGTCTTCGATGCGGGCTAGGATACCCAGATGTCTTCTATGCGAACTAGAAGACCCAGAGACCCTCTATACGGACCAGAGGACCCAAAGGCATTCTATGCGAACCAAAATACCTAAAGGCCTTCTATGCGGGCCAGAAGATCCAAAGGTCTTCTAGATAATTTCTTTGCGGGATAGATTATCCAAAGACCTTCTATGTGGGCTAAAAGACCCAAGACGTTCTATGTGGGCCAGAAGACCCAAATGCCTTCTAACATTTGACGTCTTTTCGGGATAGATTACCCAAAGACGTTCTATTCGGACCAAAAGACCCAAAGGCCTTCTATGCGGAACAAAATACTCAAATTCATTCTATGCAGAGCCGAAGACCCAAAAGGCCTTCTATTCGGGCCAGAAGTTCCAAAGGTCTTCTAGATGTCTTCTTTGCGGGATAGATTATTCAAAGACCTTCTATGCGGGATAAAAGACCCAAAGACGTTTTTTGCGGACTAGAAGATCCAAAGGTCTTCTATGCTGGTTAGAAGACCCAAAGGCCTCCTATGCGAACCAGAAGGCACAAAGGTCTTCTAGATGACTTCTTTTCGTGATACCTTCTATGTGGGCTAGAAGGCCCAAAAATGTTCTATGCAAGCTAAAAGACCCAAAGGCCTTATATGCGGACCAGAAGATCTAAAGACTTCTATGAGGATTTTAGGTCTTCTAGAAGCCTTATTAACAGGATAGTAGACCCAGAAGCCATCTATGCGTCATGAAGGACCTATAAGACTTCCATACGGGCCAGAAGACCTAGATGCCTTCAGGATAGCAATAATTGCTGAGCTACTATTCAAAATCAACGAATACCCTTGATCATTTTTATTTCCGGGTCTTAATTTAAAATTTATGTTCTGTGGAAAATCTGCATAAATATAATTGGCAGATTATTGAAACAGCCCATGATAAATGTGGCTGCCTCTTAAGTATTCATAACCTACACCAGCAACGCCACACACTGACATATTTCACCAACAACGACATGGTCATAAAATATTGAAAAATTAACTGAAAATGACAATCCCGAAAATGGAGACAAAAAACATAAGGACAACATTCTCTCCATCTTTAAAGGAATGCTACCCCCAAAAAAACACCCACCAATATCCTGAATGTAAAGCAACAGGAATTTTAACAAGGATATGCGACAGGATAAAAAGCCAACAACAGCAGCATGGAACGGTTGGTCGGTCGGTCGGTGTTAACAGTAAAAACATTCACACAAAGGAATGCTCGTTAAATGGTCACAGGTGAAGTCATGAAATCTCCACCAGGTGACGAAACAGAAACAAAAACAAAAAAGTGAAACCAACAAAACAAATGGACAAAAACAACAGCAGTAGCAACAACAACAACAATGTACAAGTGAAATGCGCTAAAAACGGCAACGTCCATCCCAACGCAAAATAAAAAAAGGGTAAAAGGTAAATATGAAAGGTGATGCGTTTACTCAAAGGACTTTCGAGTTGCCTTTTGCTGCTAACAAGGATAATATTTTCTTTGCCATTTCCTGGGTGTGTGTGTGTGTGTGTTTTCACTCCTTCACTCAATTGCCATGAAAAACTTGACAGCTGAAATGAAAAAGAAAAAATATGCGGGTGGCCAGGATGGAGAGAGGGGAAGAGAGAGAGAGAGGAAATGGCCAACATTGCGAAACATCAACATCAAGTGAACATTCTTCTCCATGGCCGAGCAATGACTCTAATTAGTTAAGTCCTTTTGTAGTTTTTCTGTTTTTGTTCTTCCATTACAGCTTTTCAACACTTTTTTTCGGGATGTATTTTGAGTGAAGCGAGGCAAATGGATTTGCCTCTTTTTTGTTGGGGGGGGTGGGGGGGGGGGTCAATGATGTATATTTGTAGGAAAGGTTGTAATTAAGTTGGAAAAATTGCCAATGTGTTGAGTAGTTGGCCAATTAGAAGTTCAGAAATAAGCACATAAATTAAGTTAAGTCCATAAATTAACACTTTGATCTCTAGAGGTGTAGCAAAAGGTCAAAATAATAAGGGGGTCAAATTCATGTGAGCCCTGGCTTATGTCGAAAGTGGACTCTTCTGTGGGGGAGGTACTAGAGTGAGTGGGTCGATATCTACCATTTTCACCATAGATCTTGTGTTGATAGTTATATTGAGATGTACCGAATTTGAAAGAAACCGGATGCTTATTTCGAATTTTACGACTTTCGACACTTTTCAAAATTTTGACAATTTGTGGGGAAGATACCAGAAGGGGTGAGGCGATATCAACCATCTTAACAACAAATCTTGTGTTAGTAGAAATATTGAGAAGTGTGAAACTTGAAGCGAATCTGCAAGAGATATAATTATTCCATAATTTGACCCCTTGTGGGGAAGGTACCCGAAGGAGTGGTCCTATAGCTTCCATTCATTCATACCTTGTCTTGTGTTGGTAGAGATATTGAGATGTGCCGAGATTGAAAAGAATCGGTAGCTCATTTCAGGTTTTACGAACTTCTTGGCTATTCAAAATTTTCGAACCGTTGAGGGTGAGGTACCAGAAGGTGTGGAACGATGTATTCCATCTTCACACCAGAACTTGGGTTAATAAAAATATTGTGATGTGTGTAATTTGAATATAATCGGACTATTTTTTCTCATTTTTAAAGTTGTAATTTTTCAAAATCTTAACTCTTAGTGGGGGAGGTACTTAATAGAGTGGTTCGATATTATCCATTTTCTCACCTGATTTAGCACTGACAAAAATAATGGGATTTGCAAAGTTTAGACAAAATCGAAATGTCCTTCCTTTTTCTATGAGGTAAATTATTTGCTATTATTATTTTGACGTTTCGTGGGGGAGTTTCCAAAATGAGAGGACCGATGTTCTCAATTTCCGAACTCGAACTAAGTTTAAATTAATATTACGATATACCAAGCTCGGACCAAATCGGATGCTCTCTTCTAAAGTTATCATGCGCACTAGCCAGACTTACGAACGGCTCCAAATGTCCTTATACGGATTTGGTCCAAAGAGACCTTTGGTCTAAACCTGTTTATTCGATGAAGCATTTCAGTACATATGGTATCTGATTTTCGTTCGAATTTCGAAAAACTCTAACTAACTTTACTATTCCTTTCCCAAATACTAAAGTTAGTACAATTTTGTAATTTTCGTACTTTTTAGTACGTACTTCCAAATTCTCCACCAAATATCAACCAAACCGCACAAATGTTCATCCTAATTTCAAATTTTTGACTTCCAACTCAATACCTAACCCAAAAACCAAATTTAGTACAATTTAGTAATTTTTAAAAAGCCTCCTCCAAATTTCAACCCCACATACAAATTAGAAAACCAAATTAAGGATTTCAAGTGGTATCCATTCATACAATATCCAACTTAGTACCTTTCGTGCACATAAGTACACATTTCCAAAACTACCTACATAATCCAATCCTACACTCCCAATTCCAAAGTTCAGGACTTCAGCTCTATAGGTTCATCTAAATCCAAATTTAAATACATTTAAGTAGATATAAGTACAATTTTCCAAAATTACATACCCACACAGTCCAATATAAATCTTATTTTCAAATTTCAGGATTCAAACTCTACCGGTTCACCCAAAATTTAAATTGTACCAAATTTAGTACCATATAGTACACATATGTACGGGTTTCTAAAACTACATGCATACCTCAGTTCTACAGAGCCATAGTAATCTTATTTCCAAATTTCAGGATTGCAACTCTAACGGTTCATCCAAAATTTAAATTGTACCGGATTTAGTACCACATAGTACACATAAGTATGGGTTTATAAAACTACATGCATACCTCAGTTCTACAAAGCCACAATAATCTAATTTCGAAATTCTAACTATACCGGTTCACCCAAAATATAAATTGTACCAAATTTAGTACCATAAGTACGAATTTCCAAAGCTACCTAATTTTGAATTTCGCAAGTCCTTGAATGCAATAGTGATCTTATTTCTAAATCTAGCTCTATCGGTTCGCCCAAATCGAAATTGCACCACATTTAGTACCATTTACAGCTTTTCATGCACATAAGTACAACTGTCGGCAACTTTCCTCATATCCCAATCCTACATTCCGTCAGTATTGTTAATTTCAATTTTTAGGACTCCAGCTCCATCCGTTTCTCCGAATTCAAATTGTAGTAAATTTAGTACCGTTTATTTTTTTTTCGTATAAAGGAGTAAGATGAGAAGGTTCTTGTTGGAGTATTGGTCGGAATAATTATCCTTACCTTAGGATAATTTCAGAAATGGGTGGATTTTGGAAACTTTTTATTATTGCTATGAAGAGTGCTCTCGATAAGCTTTCCGAAGGTACCTATATTGTCCCGGCAGAATTTGTCTTTGTAGGAGGATTATCAATAATTTCAATAGGATTCGTCCTTGCGCTAAACAAATATTGCAAAATTTCATCTCAATCGGATAAGAAATGCGACCTGCATTTTGTTCACAAGAATACATGGACGGATGTACTCAGACGTACTGACTTGCATAAATCGACTCAGAAAGCGATTCTATGAAGCTCCTCAAAAGTAACTATGTGTCCATGTTACTAACAAACGCACAAAGGCATAATACCCTTACCACTTGGTGTACGGTATGAAAAAGTAATGATAAAAGCGGCACTTTTCTGCACTGAGTTGTGCAGTATGAAATCATTAAGGAGTGCCATGGCATGGACATAACGGCTTCGTAGGAGGATTATTCACCTCAGGATTATTCCCGAAATGGGTGGATTCGGCGGCATCGGACAATATTTTCGAAACTTTTTATCATGGCTATGAAGAGTAGTCTCGATAAGTTTTTCAATGGTACCAATGTTGCCCCGGCAGAATTTATCTTTGTAGGAGTAATGGCCGGAATAATTATCCTTACCTCAGGATTATTTCCGAAATGGGTGGACTCGGCGGCATCGGACAATATTTTTGAAACTTTTTATATTTGGTATGAAGAGTACTCTTGAAAAGCTTTTCAGCGGTACCCATGTTGTCCCGGCAGAATTATCCTTAAAGGATCCAAGAGCATATAACCTAGCCAACAGAAATAAAGCTGCCAGTCTGTATCGAATAACTTAATGTTGGGTTTTTTTTGGCGAAAATAATAGCAAAGTTAGTAAAGTTTTATAAATTTTACTTAAATATATTTTTATACCCTCCACCATACTATGGAGGGTATATTAACTTTGTCATTCCGTTTGTAACTCCACGAAATATTCATAATAGACCCTTTCTGTCCGTCTGTCTGTTGTAATCACGCTATCTCTCGAACAAATTGAGATAGAAGGCTAAAATTTTGCATACATGCACAGTAGGCAGGTTAAGTTCGTAAATGGGCCATGTTGGTCCACGTTTTCGTATAGCCCCCATATAACGGTATCTCCCGATATTCGGTATTTTCGTGATATTAGCGACATTATTTACCGGCATTATTTTAAATTTCATATTTAAAGTTCGTAATGGGTACTACAGACTATGACAAAAATTATTTTATGCAGGCCCACGTCTTCGTATAAACCCCATGTAACGGTACCTCCTGATATTTTGTATTTTGATGATTTCAGCAACATTATTCACCGGAATCGTTTCAAATTTCGTATTGGAAAATCTTAATGGTTACTACAACCTGTGGAAAAAATTTTCGTATGAAGGTCCATGTCTTCGTATATCCCCTATATAACTGTACCTCCCGATGTTCAGTATTTTCATGATTTTAGCGATATTATTTACCGGAATTGTTTCAAATGTCGTATTGAAGTACGTAATGGGTGCTAGAGCCTATGACAAAAATTTTTGCATTCAGGTCTACGTCTTCGTATAGCCCCCATATAACGGTACCTCCCGATACTCGGTATTTTTTGTGATTTGGGCGACATTATTTATCGGAATAGTTTCAAATTTGGTATTTGAAGTTCATAATGGGTACTATAGCCTGTGACAAAAAAAAAATCGTTAGCAGGTGCACGTCTTCATATGGTCTCCACATAACAATTTTCATTTAAGTGGTAGTTTTCGGAAGTTTTTTTGAGAATTTTCAAGTCCTTTCTAAATTGTGGTGGGTATTAAAAGTTCGGCCCGGCCGAACTTAACTGCTTTTTTACTTCTTTTCCATTAAAACTATTTTTTTTGGCTAAAAAAGGCTTTTTTGTTAATTCTCTTAACTTTAAATAAATTATTTTTTTTCTAGCAAAGACCAAGTTGGCTTCTGAACTTGTATTCTTAGAGTGTTTTTTTTCCAGGATTGCCAGGTTACTTAAAAAAAAATATTTTTTCAAGATTCCTTAATTAAGAAGGATTTATTAATTTCCACAGCGTGTAATTCTAAGGAATTTAAAGAATTGGCAAATTACTCAACTTATATGAGTTTGGAACCTTTTTCCTAAAGGTCTTTACATGGAGTTTTCTGAGATATCATAAAAATGTATGAGGATATTTTTTTTAAGTTCCAGCAGGTTTCTTAATTTAAATTACTTAAGAACACTTTTCCAAGGACTTTCAGATTTTTCGAATATATTCAGGACTATTTAATTATGGAATTTGGATTTTTTTTAAATATCTTCTTCGAAGAGGTTTCCTCAACGTATGTTTGTTTAAAAAGTAGTTCCTTTAGAGACTAGCAGATCATTTTTCTCGGATTTTGAAATAATATTTCTTTGACGCTATATTGAATTCGAATCATATTGATTTTTGCGGATATGTTTCAAAGGCTAACAGATCCCTTAATATCCTGATTTCCAAAGTTATTTTTTCAAGGACTAGTAAATGTCTTAATTTGGATTTCGCTATAATGTATTTTCAAAGGATTATCAGAATATGGATTTCCAAGAAAAGTAGATTTTAAAAATAATTTTTCTAAGGATTTCTGATTTTTCGAATAAATTCGGGGACTACTTACGCATCGAATTTGGATTTCTTGAAATATCTCTTCGAGGAGTTTTACCTAACTGTGATTTGTTTAAAAAGTAATTCCTTTAAGGACTACCAGATCATTTGAATTACCAAGGAATACTTATTCCAAGAACTTTCAGATTTTGGAATATATTCAGGGATTTCCCTGAGAATATTGGATGATTGGATCCAATATTCTCAGGGAAGTTAAGATTCCTTAATGTTGATTTGTAAAGAACTATCAGAATATTAACTTCCAAGAAAAGTAGATTTAAAAAAATGTTTTCTAAGGACATCCAGATTTTAAGAATATTTTCAGTGACTATTTAATCATCGAATTAGAATTTCTTGAAATATCTTCTTCGAGGAGTTTTCCTTAACGGTGATTTGTTTAAAAAGTAACTAGGACTAGCAAATCACTTTAGACGGATTTCGAATAAAAATATTTCTTTAAAGAAATATCAAATCCCAATACTGTGGATTTTTGCGTATTTGTTTCAAAGACTAGCAGATCCCTTCAAAATTTAAAAATTCAAAAATCCAAATTTCTCAATTTGGGTTTCCAAAAAGAAAAAGTATTTTTAAAATATTATCAAAAGGAGGTTTTGCAAGAAAAGTATATTTTAAGGAATATTTTTTTGTGACATATCGGTTAGCTGTCAAATTTTATTTTCAGACATTCTACGAACTTTAATAAAAAGTGAACCTGCATTCGAATGTTTTTTTGCCAACACATTTTGAAAATTGCCATCTAAAAATAGCCCATGAAATGTTATCCCAACCTGACCGGGTTTCATCAGTTCTGTTCTTGACTTGGCACACACATATCTACCTACACAATTTCAATTTATTTCATTGAATTGTCCTGGGCACACAGATACACACACACACACACACACTCAATTCAATGAATGAATTTAGACTTTCGTTTAAATTACCACACACACACACTCACACACACAGAATATAGTGCACACACACCGAACACTAAGAGTTGTTTAAATGGCAACAGAAATATCCGTTGGCGTCACACTGTCGCTTTGTCGTGACAAACACAAGTATGTAGCAAATAAAAACATGACAAGTTAAACAATTGCCATTCATTAGTGCAACGTTTCTTCAGTTTTTGTGCCATGCCTTCATTAAACGGAACAACAACATTACACTGGAGAAGAGGGAAATGGAAAAAAAAACAAGAACGAGATACGTATCCTTGCAAATGAAGTCGAGATGTGACAAACACACACACACACACATAAGTTTCTTGTCGGTTTTTCAATTATTTATGGAGAACGTGGGACAAACTCTCTTCTCTTTTTTTGGCAATAAAACAAACATTTTTTGTGGTCATAACTTAAGTTTTTTTTTTTCTTTGGAAGTGAAAGGTTTTTTTTGTAGTTTGTTGGAAATGTAAAAAATTAATCATATGATATAAATAAATGATATGGGACTGTCATAAATAATTGTCAAAAAAATAAAAAAAAATAAATAAATAAATAAATATTTGACTGCACTGAAAGAGAAAGGGTAATCCGATTTGCCTCCAACTTTTGAAATCCTAATATTTGCATCAGTGCCAGGTCAGGTGCGAAGATGGACAAAATTAGTCCATACCACAAAGTGTTAAATATTTGAATAATTACAATTCTTATAAAATGTGATGTTAGAGTCCGATTGTCTTCAAATTTAGCACATCCCAAGGTCTGATGTTAAGATGGAATATAGCGGTCCACTCCTTCTTGTACCTTCCCCACAAAAGGTTGAAAATTTGAAAAAATTTTTTTTTGCACAGAAAGAGAAACGATAATCCGATTTTGCTCCAACTTTGCAAATCCTAATATTTGCCTCAGTTCTCGGTCAGGTGCAAAAATGGATCGGTCCACTCCAGGTCAAAATGTCAAAATTTTGAATAATTATAACTCTTATAAAATGTGATTTAAGACTTTGATTCTCTTAAAAATTTCACACATCCCAATATTTTTATAAACTCAAGACCTGGTGTAAAGATGAAAAATATCGGTCCACTACTTCAGGTACCTCCCCCAAAAAAGGTCGAAATTTTTAATATCCATTAAGCTCAAAATAACATCCGATTCCATTTAGACTTGGCACATCTGAATATTTCCATCAACATAGAATCTGTTATAAAAACGGTAGAGATTGGATTATTCCTTCAGGTACCTCCCCCACAAAGGGTCAAAGTTTTGAATATCCAAAACGATTATAAAATCCGAAATATGCATTCGGTTCTCGTTATATTTCACATTATTTCTACCAACAAAAGATGTGCTGTGAAGATGGAATTTATCGGTCCTCCTCCTCCTTCTGACATCTCCCCCACAAAGGGTCAGAATTTTGGAGTACCCATGAAACGTGAAATTAATATCCGATTCCATTCAGATTTGGTACATCACAATATTTCTATCAACACAAGATCTGTTATGAAGATAGTAGAGATAGGACTATTTCTTTTGTTACCTCCCCCACATAGGCTAACATTTTTAATAAACCAAGATCTGTTGTGAAGGTGAGATATATCTGCGAATCCTTTCTGGTACCATAAAAAGTTAGCATTTTCAATACTTCTATCTGTCAAAAGTTGCGAAAAAGTCAGCGATTCTTTACCATTGGCTATATCCAAAAATTTATCTCAATTCAAAATTCAGAAAAATACCCATATCGGAGTAGACCCGGATTCTCATGACGTCCATCCCCATAAGTTTCTGGGGTCGGTATGTTCAAGACATTCTATTCAAATGTCAATTTTGGCAAATGTATTTAACTAGATTGGATTCGAAATTGTTGTCCTAGACCTTAGAATCATTTTTATACCCTCCACCATAGTATGGAGGGTACATTAAGTTTGTAATTCCGTTTGTAACACCTCGAAATATACATTTTAGACCCCACAAAGTATATTCTTGATATGCATAAAATTCTATGTCGATTTAGCAATGTCCGGCCGTCTATCCATCTGTCCGTCTGTGGAAATCACTCTAGCTTTCGAACGAAATGAAGTAAGGTGATAAAAATTTACTCAAATGTGTATTATGTCTGCAGGACTTTTGATATTGAAAATGGGCCATGTAGGTCCACGTCTTCGTGTAGCCTCCGTGTATAAGGGTACCTCCCGATATTCGGTATTTGGATGATTTTAGCGACATTATTTACCGGAATTCTTTCAAGTTTGGTATTTGAAGTTCCTAATGGATACTGCAGCATAATACAGAAAATGGGTCGTATAAGTCCACGTCTTCGTATAGCCCCCATATAACGGCACCTCCCTGATATTCGGTATTTTGATGATTTTAGCGACATTATTTACCGGAATTGTTTCAAATTTGGTATTTGAAGTTCGAAATATATACTACAGCCTATGACAGAAAATTGCCTGTACAGGTCCACGTTCAAATTGCCTGTGCAGACCCCCATATAACTGTACCCCCCTGATATTCGGTATTTTGATGATTTTAGCGACATTATTTACCGGAATTGTATTTGAAGTTCGTAATGAATACTACAGCCTAACACCGAAATTTATCTATGTAGGTCCACGACTTCGCATAGGCCCCATATAACGTTACCTCCCGATATTCAGTATTTTAATGAATATTGAGACATTATTTATCGGACCTATTTCGAATTTCGTATTTGAAGTTCGTAATGAATACTACAGCCTAACACCAAAAATTGTCTGTGCAGGTCCACGACTTCGCATAGCCCCCATATAACGGTGCCTCCCGATATTCGGTATTTTGATGATTTTTGAGACATTATTTACCGGAATTGTTTCAAATTTCGTATTTGAAGTTCGTAATGGATACTACAGCCTTTGGCAGAAAATTGTCTGTGCAGGTACACTTTTTATAACCCCCATGGTACCTCCCCTCTATTCTATTGATAATTTTAGCTACATTATAAATATTTTTTTTTCAAGTTTCGCATTTGAATATCGTAATAGCTTATGACAAAAGTTGCCTATGCAGGTCCACGTCGTCGTATAGACCCTAATATACAGTTACTTTCGGTATTTCTAAGATTTTAAGAAATTGTGAAATTTGTACCAAATGGTGGAGGGTATTCAAAGTTCGGCCCGGCCGAACTTACAGCTTTTTTACTTGTTTTCAGTTCCAGTTCCATCTGTGAGAATTGCCTTATCCATGACAACCAATGAAATATTTTGTCAAGAAATTAGTTCTAGGAATTTTAATTAACTTGGCCGTTGTTCCCATGACTACTAATAAAAATTCAAGCAATTACAAAATTATTCTGAAAACTTTCCACGAAACTTATTAAAAATATTCAAATGCATAGCAAAATTTGTTATGGTAATAAGGAAATGAGAATTTTACCATATTCGAATATAAACGAACAATGTCGACCAGCCAGCCAGCCAGCCATTCATTCAGCCAGCCACCTGACTGACACATGTCACCGTTTTATGCTCCCCTGCAATTTTCGATATCAATATTCATGACAATGGCATACATACATTCATACATTGTTTTTTTTTTTTTTTGACAATACCTTACGTGACATCCCGGGCGGCTATGAATATTTCAACAGCCACCATCGGGCCGATGTAAAAAGTCCTGCGACACATTGTCCAATGTGCCGCGTCATATTTTCTATGGCTGTGCTGTGACCGTATCAATATTTTCAAAGTAAATACAGAGGAAGAAAACATGACGATAACAACAATAAGAACGCCAACAATGAATGTGACAATAGGAAGGACAATGAGAGAATTGTACAATTGTCCTTTTGTGGGTTGATATTATGACGTTCGGTAGGTAGATGATATGTAGGTTGTTATTGTTGGCGCAAAAGAAAGAATTGTAATAAAAAGTTGAATAGAAAGAATAAACAGAGGAAAGACAAACAGATAGACAGATTGACAAATATTGCCACAAAGAGCGGTAGAGAGAGAAAGAGAGTGAGATGGGAAAACCCACACACACCCACGCTCACACAGATATCATAACAAATACAAGGTATGAATTCATAAATGCTGCTACCTATTTATTTTTCTGTTAATTTAAATAACAAAAAACTGTATCTCAAACTCATAAAAATGTTAACGAAGTGCAAATAGTTCGGCATATGTACCAAGTACAAATACGAGTATACGAATAAAACATGCACACGTAGCTCCATAACGAGCATGGAAGAACATTTTGCATTTTATATTTGAATTTTCATTTTTTCTCTTGTTTTTGAAAGTACATTGATATATTTTTTTATTGATAGAATGATAACCTGAAATACGATTTTTTTTTGGAAAATATGACTAAATATCTAAATTTGGAGTTTATCCTTCTGTAGGCACTATAACAAAGACTGAGCCGACAAGCCTCAATTTTTAAGCTTAAGGCTCTTGATAATTTCAAAAGCTCTCCATTACCATACAGGGTTGCCCATATTCGACGGACCCATGTTTTTTTGGGCCCATTCCAATCGACGAGGCTTGTCCGCAGGCAACATTCTTTGCGTAAATTGAATTTCGTACGGGAACAAATGCAAATCAATGCGAATAATCCGTTGTAAAGTGGACCGAGCCATGCCCAACTGCTGAGAACGGCGTTTTTGGGATGTTCTTGGGGACCTCTCAACACTGGCTCGTACGGCAGCGATATTCTCGGCCGATCGCCCTGGTCGATTTTTATATGGCCTCTTCGGATTAGAAAGAGCCCTACCAGTTGAAAATTTTTCGTATAAACGCTTAATGGTGTTCTTAGAAGGCGCACTTCTCACATTTTTTAATGTTTAAAAAGCACGTTGAGTTTTCACAATTGACTTCTTCTGTTGAATGTAAATTTCAACTATTTCAGAGCGCTCGCGTGGCGTGTATTGGTTCATGGTAAAAATCTGCTTGGACTAACGCTTCAAACGCGGTATGTCATTAAGCGATGTGACATGTCTGTCAAAAGTTATGGCGTTGCCAGATGGGTCCGTCAAATATGGATAACCCTGTATATTAAAATCCTTAATTATACCCTCAGCCATATGGCTAGAAAGTGTATATATCATTTGAAACGGCCGAAAGCTGCCTCGTCGAAATAACGGGTTTAGACCCCAGGTCTCCTTGGACCAAATCCGTTTGAGTACATTTGGAGTCGATCTAGCGATGTCCGTCCGCCTGTCTGTCTGTATGTCTGGCTGGTATGCACGATAACTCTCGAAGGGAGTATACGGGTTGGTCCAAACTTTGTACATTGTAATATAATTGTCAACCTTACATTGAGTTGGGAGATTGGGAGAACATCGGTCCACTCCTTTTGGTACTTCCCCACAAAATGTCAACATTTTCAAGGAAAATAATTTACTGCACAGAAAGAGAAACGATAATTCGATTTTGCTTCAACTTTGCATCAGTGCTAGGACAGGTGCGAAAATGGCCGTTATCGGTCCACTCTATCAAGTACCTCCGCCACAAATAGTCAATATTTAGAATAATTATTACTATTATGAAATGTGATCTAAGAGTGCGATTGTCTCAAAATTACACACATCATAATAACCCAAGGTCTGGAGTGAAAATAGAATAGGTCGATCTACTCCTTCTGGTCAAAATTGTGAATATCCATGAAGCTTCCGAAGCATAGGATTCCACTTAGGCTGGGCAAATCTCAATATTTCTATCAACACAAGATCTGTTATAAAGATGGTAGAGATCGGATTATTCCCACACAAAGGTACTCCCACACAAAGGAACGACATTTTGAGTAACCAGAGCGGTTATGAAATCCGAGATGAGCATCTGTTTTTGTTTATATTTGACACATCCCATTTTTCTACTAACACAAGATCTACTGTGAAGTTGGGATACATCGGCCCACCCATTCCGGTACATCCTCCACAAAAGGTCGAAATTTCCAAAAGAAAAATAAAATAAATTTAAAAAAAAAATACTGCACAGAAAGAGAAACGATTGCTAAGAAGATGATATATATATCTGCAACCCCCTTCTGGTACCTTGCTTACAAAGGATCACAATTTACGTTACTTTTATCAATCATAACTTCTGAAACAAGTCAGCAATTCTTTACAACTAAATATTTCTCTCAATCAGAAACTTGATATGAATATAGAATATATGATTTCGCTTAAAAGTGGATATAAATGCTCGATTTTCCTGCAATTTTGCCCTTACCAATATTTTTATGTGTATTAGAAAAGGCATGAAAAAGGAATACTCCGGTCGACTATATCAGGTACCTCAAGCACATTTTAACATTTTCTAAATATTTTCACATATCTAATATAAAGTGAAGGGAGTAGTCTGTATAGGCCAAACCTGGCACATTGCAATATTTATATCATATTTATTTAGGTCCGATACAAAATGGAAAATATTGGCCCATTCCTTCGGATCCCACTCCAATTGAGCAATCATAACAGATGTCAAAATGTACTCTAGGTTTTATGGAAAATTTGTCTTTTATTCCACATAAATGTTATGGTCTATTTCACCCACTAAATACTACCCGATGACCATGAAAATTAAAAGACTCCTGCCCAGCCCTAAGCTCTAGTCCCATACCAACTTCCGTGTCGATTGGTCTATAATTGCGACCATCAGAGCAACTGGAAAATCTAATTACATTTTTTTGTTCATTTCAACCCCTAAATATTTTGCCATCATCTCCAAAAGCCACAGGCTTCTAATCTGACCATAACCCCATCTCCAATTTCAATTTCGCGTGGATCGGGCCATAATTGCAACCTATACTTTTCTATGTGGGAAACCAATATTTCGAGGTGCTACATAATTTTTGGGCCAATCAAACTTTAAATACCTCCATCACATAGTGTTGTAGGATATAAAAATATATTTTAAGAAGTCCTACCGTTGGACTTATTTACCTGCCACTCAATTTCAGTGAAATAATTTTTTTTTAACAATATCCTGTATTTTTTTTTCCAAAAACACTTCTTCCTCACATTTTCGTTGACACACCGCACATTAAAATGATAACAAAATCCAATAAAACTTTTCAACTCAACAATAAAAATACCGAAATGTAACCATCATTATTTTACCACCGAAAAGCTTATCGCTCCACAACTCAAGCTTCATAAAACATCAACTCTGGACAAAAAAAAGGAAAGGGAAAAAACCTAATGACGGAAAAAAGGGTTCGGATAAACCAGCATAAAATCAAGGAAATTTCAGGAAAAAAAAAAAAACAACAAAACTTCCATAAAAAGTGCAGTAAAAATTTTATTTCGTTAATTTTTTTTTGGCAATTCATTTTGGGTGACAAATGTGTGCAGAGGGAGTGAGAGAGAGAGAGGGAGAGAGAACATGAAAGTATGCACACAAGAATGCTCACTCACACATTTGAAAAAAAAACGAACAAAGAACAAAAAACGGAAGCGTTGAAATAATATAAAATTTTATATTTTAATTAAACTTATCTGAAAAAAATATATAATATAAACTTTTACATGCTTTTGGAGAAAGTTTGTCATTCCAATTATACGGATGTGGATGGAGGTGGAGGATGGATTTGTGAAATGGCAAAGTAATATTACAAAAAAAAAAAAAAGGAGACAAGCCTCGTCATCAGTATTCAAACGAGTATTGGAATTAAAATTAAATATTTACAAGGGTGGTTAGGGGAAGAAATATTTTCCAAGGGGAGTGAATTGGGGAAAATTGGAATTGGGAAAATTGCAGGGTGAGATTAAAAAAATGCATCCAAATTCAGACTGCTGCCATTTCTAAGCCATTCGTCCGATATCTGTTACAATTATTCCAGTGACAGCTCATTATATTGTTTATAAGCGTACAAAAGCATTTTGGTGAGAATTTTCCAGAAAAAAAAGTTATTCGCGATGGAATTCAAGCGTGATAGTGTGATTTCTTTATATTTGGCTGGAAAACCACAAGTGGCCATGGTTAGAGCACTCCAGCATTTAAATGTGAATAAATATTTTGTGTCTCGTACCATCGCTCGTTACCGTGTAGTGGTAGCGTAGCTCGACGTCAAGGAAGTGGACTGAAGAAAACAGCAACATCAGCAGAAATGGTTCGAAAAGTAAAGAAACGTCTTGATCGAAACCCGCGTCGCAGTGGCCGAAAAACGGCTCGTGAACTGAACATATCGCAATGTTCCATTCGGCAAATATTGAAAAGTGAGCTGGGAGTGAACTTACACCGCAACAGAAAGAAAATAGACTCAAAAGAGATAAAGAGTTGCTTCACTTGGCCGAAAGTAGTGAACCACTGAATTTAGTTTTCTCCAATCAAAATAATCGCGTTTACTTGCCAAAGAAGTCAGCTGAAAATGTGCACCTTCGATTGGCCACCAGAACTCAAGCACCGGCAATGGTGATGGTGTGGGCCGCCATAACAGCCGATAGTCGCTCTCTACTCGTATAAATCGACCGTGACATCAGAATAAATGCCAAATATTATCGCGAAAATATTCTGGAGGGTGAAAAATGAGCTCGGAGCGAACTTACACCGCAACAAAAAGAAAATACACTCAAAGAGCTAAAGAGTTGTTTCGCTTAACCGACAGTGGTGAACTCCCGAATTTGGGTTTCTCCAAAATGGGCACCTTCGATTGACCACCAGAACTCAAGTGCCGGCCATGGTGATGGTGTGGGCCGCCATAACAGCTGCTCGTAGTAATCAAAATAAATCAATGAAAATCAGAATAAATGCCGAATATTGTCGCGAAAATATTCTGGAGGGTGTATTAAAGCCTTGGGCACGCAAACATTTTGGCCGCAGACCTTGGGCATTTCAACAGGACTCAGCACGCGCCACCCAAGAATGGTTACAAAATGAAGTTCCTCGCTTCATTTCCAGCGCACAATAGCCACCAAAATCTCCGGATACTAATCCATTGGACTTTGCGTCTGGAGTATTTTCGAAAGCAAGGTTGGCACTAAAAAAAATACCACAGTGTCGATCACCTCAAGCAAGTGCTTCACTGGGAATGGACCAAAATACCCCAGAGCAACATTCGGGCAGCGTGTGATGGTTTCATTGGCCGTTTGAAGGCCATAATTCGTGCCAAAGGTAACCAATTCGCACAAATCTAAATTTATTCTAAAATTTGAAGCTATTTTCCATATTTTTTTGCTTTTTTAAAAATTTAAAAATTTTATAAAAATTTAAAAAAATGTAAAAATTATGGCTTTTGACTTTGTCGAACTTTTTTTTATCTCACCCTGTATTTCTGTAATTAAATTGGAATTCTTCAATTAACTTCTGCCTAGGAAGTGTATTTGAATAATTAATTTTTTCTAGGATAATTTTCCGCATCTAATTTAAGAAGAGTAATTGCGAATAACAAATTTTCAATTCTCCCCACTCTAATTAAAAATTTGTTCAATTAAATATTAGATAACATCATATTTTAAAAATATTTTTGTAATTATTGAACTGAAACGTAACCCATTGCCAATTAATTCCAGTCAAATGGTGTTGGACGAAAAAAAAAATGGAAGAAAAAAATATTAAAATTATTTTTCACATCAAAATAATTGAATTTGAGTTTTAGTCAACTGCTCTGAGACCCAGTGAATTCTAACCATTTCGGCAAATTGTAAAAATGAAATGCTTATTTTAGAATACCAATTGCAGATGCAGATGAACTTCTCATTTGAAAAATTTCAATACATTATCGATTACCTTAAATTCATATGAATATGGTTTTTAGTTCATTACCTGGAATAGAAAGAAAATAATGAAATTAGTTTTTTTGATGTTAATTAAATTGGTTTTGAAAATATAAAACTATGGCAAGGTTAGAAAATAGTAAAAATAAAAATATTTTGAATAGTCAGAGATTAAGAAATTGGAAATAGGTTTTCATAAAATTTTATGGAAAATAATTTGATTGGTATGCTCCTCCATGAAGACGAATTTACGAATTTATAAATGGAGATATCGGATTTCGTTATTGATACATGCCTACTAAAAAAAGGAAACCTATTGCACTCAATTTCGGCCAAAGACCAACTGAATGAACCACTGAAATTGAAATTTTCTCCTTAAGGTTTCTGAAGATGATTTTTTTCATATTTATAGAAGACTCTCAAAGGTACTCAGAATTTTGAAATTTGATACAAAGATTTGCTATTGCACCATATAAAAATACAAAATTAGGGTATATTTCATTCGAATTTGTAGTTTGTGTTCCCACCGGATAAAAAATATTCTTGAAAAGAACTCTCCAAATTGTGGTAACGGTACCTCCGGACATTCGGAATTTTGACTCATTTTCAAACGTATATATGAGTTCTCGGGTATATATTTGAATTTCCAGGTCCACGTTTTTGACTTCTATATGTAATCTTACCACAGAAGTTCAAGACGGTCGTTCTGTAAAGGTATTTCTCAAGGTTTATTTATGGAAGACTGGAGTACACCACCAGATCAACTCAAAATGTCCTGAAACGGATTTGGTCCACAGAGATCTAGGGTCTAAACCCGTTATTTCGATGAGGTACGCTTTGGCCGTATCAAATAATATGCACCCTCTATAGCCATATGGCTGAGGGTATAAGAAGATCTGGGTAAGGTTTTCTACATTCACAAGGTACAAAGAAGATTTTCTTACTAAAGAAAGACTTCGGGAAGTTATTCCATCTATGAAACTCCTCAAAAGAATCATATGTCTGTGAAAGGTCTAAATAATGTCTAAAAAGTAGTTTTTAACTTTGGTCTATCTAAGAAGCAAGAGAGTTTATCTGTCTCCTGCTTAAAAAAGTTCTTTGACCACCACAGGTATTTACAAAACGACAGCAAGAAGATTTTGGATTTCCAAGGGCATCTGTAACGTTTTCAATGGAAAGGATCTGGACGAACTTTTATCTTTTGGCGATTTCTGGATAAATTTTTATATTTAGGAAACTTTTAAAAATAATTCTATCTTTAGGTTTGTTTCTGAAAAGTCTTTTGGTGATTTTTTGAGTGGTCGAGCTCAGGAACTCTCGAAATCGTTGTCTTTGTATAGGACCTCTTAACGTCTTTCTATCTGCGGGGGTCTCCCGGAGTAAAAAATATCTCCAAGAATTGCTGCCACTTTTTTAAATAAATTTATTTCCATTAATCAACCCATTGATACCGACAATTCCTTGCACAACCTTTACGATATTACCCTCAGGATAAACTACAATCAAAAACACACAGCGCTACAAACAATAAAACAAGAAAAATCTATTAAATATTTATTCACGATTTTATTCACCGTCACTTGTTATGCACTCAGTCAGGCATGCCAATGCACTCAACTGTAATCGCTTTGTATTTACATTGTATCCGCCGACGAGAATCAACGCCATGGAGGAAAATCAAACACCAACCAATCGACAAAAAAGAAAGGAGGGAAATATGAAAAATTCATTTAATAATAATAATAAATTGTAGCGTGTTGTTGGATCATTGAAAACAATCAGAAAAGTATGTAAGTGTGTGTGTGTGTGTGTGGGCGCGAGTTTTTGTAAATTTATTCAATTGTTAATGATGTTTACACATAAAAATTAAACAAATCTACCCGACACACACACGCGGCCACTTAAATTTTAAAATCAATAATTGAAATAGGATATTGTTGATGATATAAACATTTTCGAAAATAAATTATTTATTTAATTGGTTATTATAATTAGAAGAACGAAAAACGAAAACGTGAAATGTGAATTGCAGGAAATAGGAAGTGGAACATTTATCAGTTAACAGTGGACATTCCGTATAATGGAACTATATTTTAAATTTAATTTAAAATTTTAAGTATTTAAAATAAATTTGAAATTGAAACATACAATTTTTTAATTAAAGCGATTTGTTTACTGTTGTTTGTTGCAACTCCATCATTAAAAGGAAGACTGTAAATGACTTTATCAGTTGTTTGGTTCTTTGGTGCGTATGATTGGTATTAGTCTTTGCCCATAAATCATACGCCCTTAGGGTTATAGTTGACAAATGTGATATTTAATATGGATTATTAATTATGCATTGTAATCTGTATAAATAGAGAAAAAGGCGATTGTTTGGCTGCTTAACTCACCTATCGATGCCCAGATCAAACGATGGACTATAGAATTTTGGAATTTTGCGTTAGAGTCACAGATGTTGTTAAGGGGAGAAGAAGTGTGGGATTTAAAAAATGTAAATGTAAAAAATCGTATTTTAAAAGTACAAACACAAGTAAACAACAAACTGATATTACAAAACAACTAAGCGAAAGGTAAGCGCTTGTCCTCTGAATTTGTCTTTTTCCCGTTCTTTTCAATCGATGTGGCACAAAATGGTACAGAAATGTGTACGTATAAGAATGATACGGACCCATTAAAAGGTACAACATAAAATGACAGTATTATTGAATACTATCGAAATTATGTGTGGGCTTCCCTCCTTTCTAATTCTCTAGGAAAATCGTATTTTTTCGAAATTCCCACTTCAAGGTTACGAGAGGTACAAATATGTAGAAAATGGTTGTTCACTGCTTTTTACCGAATATGAAGAGCTACCCTTTGGAATTTTATTTAGTGGTTAAAACAATAACCCTCCACACTTTTAGAGACTGTCGCCCTAAGTTTCAATTTTTGGATATTCGTACTTAATACTTTAAGGATGCAAATCGTGCTAAAAGTACAAGATGCTAACTCGTTAATATTAAGCTATAGGTATGAGTTAGAAATTTCAAATTATAAGTAAGAGTCACTTCGATTTTGTGATGTTTTAAAAAAATCGAGCACTTTTGAATATACGTACCTAAAGTGTGCGAAATGGTACAAAATGAATTTTAGAAAATTTCCATGAGGCGGCATATTTGGAAATTCGTACTTCAAGGGTACTAAGAGTTACAAAATGGTCACCATTTGCATTGAGTGGTTGGTAAGAGCTTGGTTTTATTTTTGAATAAAAGGGTTACTTTTAGTGCGCAAATTCGTACACTCAAGAGTACCAAAATAACCAAAAATGTACAAAAAGACACTAAAGAGATCTGCAAGAGCTTAAATTAAAATTTGTGTGTAAGCTTAACTCTTGGTTAAGAAACGGCTGTATTTTTTGGAAAATACAGTTTGAATAGTATACAAAGGTACAAAATTGTAACAGAGCTATTGATAATAGTCATAACTTTAAAAATTTGCATCGTGATGAGAGACTTAACATTGGTGGGATTTCTGAATATCGTACTTTCAGGGTACGAAGTTGTACAAAATGGTACAACATATTAATTATGTAATTGGTAAGAGGTAAAACTTTGACATTTGGCATGAGGTGCAGAGGTGTAACATAAGGCTAGAAATTTGCACATTAAAGGTAGCAAAAGGAATAACGATTAGTAGGAGATAGAATTTGGAATATTTTAATGAGGGTCATCCTCCGTGAGAGAGATTATCGGAAATTCGTACATTCAAGAGTACAAAAAGGAAAAAATGGTACGAAATTTTTACCGAGTTATTGGTAAGAGCTAGAATTCGAAATTTTGCGTTGACGTTTTTTAAGGTAAAGAAAAGGCACACTTTGATGCAAATATTACCAGTATGTACAAAATGGTGTAGCAGTATTTCGACGTGATCTCCAAGAGCTAGGATAACCCATAGAGTTGAGGTGTAAGATAGGACAAAATTCCTGAAAATTCGTACTTCCATAGTACGAAAACGTACTTAATAACCAAACATTTTCTCAATAAATTTTAAAACCTCAAAATGTAGCAAGAGTTTCACTCATGGAGTAGAGCTGTTAAGCAGTGCGAGAATTTTAGAAATTCGTAGTTTTGTAGTACGAAGGTGTACGCAATTGTTGAAAAACGTTATTGGGCAATCGGTAAGATGTACAAGCAAGGCTACTAAAAATGCGTACTTTACGGACTCAAAAGTACTTTTCGTCTGTCTGTCTGTCTTTCTGGATGTATGGAGCACACGATAACTCTTGGAGGGAGTATACGAATCGATCCAAACTTTAGATCGAAGTCAAAGATAGGCAATATCGGTGCACTCCTTCTGATACTTCACCCGCAGAAGGTTGACATTTTTAAAGAAAATATTTTAATGCACAGAAATAGAAATAATCATCCGATGTCGCTCTTACTTTGCAAATTCTTATATTTGCAACAGTGCTGTGTTAGGTGCGAAAATAGATAATATCGATCAACTCCACATTCAAAATTTTGAATAATTATAACTCTTATAAAATGTGATATAAGATTCCGATTGTCTTCGAATTTCACGCATCACAAGTTTTTTATTAACCCAAGATCGGATACGAAGATGGGATATGTTGGTCTACTCCTTCTGGTACATCCTCCACAAAGGGATAAAATATTGAATATCTCATAAAACGCGAAATTAACATCCATTCAAAATTGGCAATATTCAATATTTCCATCGACACAAAATCTGTTAAAATTATGGTAGAGATCTGTCCATTCCTTCGGATACCTCCCCCACAAAGGGTTAAAGTTTTCAATAACAAAAACGTTTATAAAATCCGATATAACCATCCTGTTCTCTTCATATTTCATACATCACAATATTTTTGTTGACCCAAAGTCTGGTGTAAAGATGGCACACTACTTCTGGTACCTCCCCTACAAAGGGTCGAAATTTTGAATGTTCATGAAGCTCATGAAACGCGAAATTAATATCCGATTCCATTCAGACTTGGTACATCTCAATATTTCCATCAGCACAAGGTCTATTAAATAATGGTAGAGATCGGGACATTTATTCTGGCACCTTTCCTACATAGGGTCCCATCTTTTGAAAAACAAAACGCTTAAGGAAAGCGAAATAAGCATCCGATTCTCTTCAAATCTCACACATACAAACATTTTTTCTAACACTAAGATTTGTTGTGAAGATGATATATATCTGCGAACCCCTTCTGGTACCTCAGTCACAAATTGTCCCAATTTTTAATAATTATATTAGTAATAGCTCGCGAAAGAAGTTAGCGTTTCCTTACGACTTGCTTGTATCTAAATATTTCTCTCAACCAGATACCTGAGAGGAAAATACAATTTATGATTTTCCACAAATTGGATATAAATGTTCGATGTTCTTGTAATTTTTTCCATACCAATATTTCTAGCTGTATTTGATGAAGTATAAAAATGGAATACCTCGGTCGATAATGGTACCTCACGCACATTGTTAAATTTTCTAAAAACTATATACGATAGTATATAGGAGGTGACGAATATAGTCCAAATCTGGCACGTCGCAATATTTATATCATATTTATTCGTATTCAATACGAAATGGACAATATTGGCTCATTCCTTCGGAAGTTACTACATAGAGGGTCAACAATTTGAATTGACTTTGACTGAGGGTATACATCTGGTGGAATAACAGATTTCCTAAATAAATATATCCAAAAAGGACAAAGGAATTTTTTAACTTTAAATTCCTTTCCATTATTGTATTTAATATACATATATGATTTACATATAAGATTTTTAAAATCAAAAAATATGACCGCAATTTAGCCTCAAGCACAAATAACATTTTTTGGAAAAAATAACTAAACATTTTCTAAAACATCAGCCATGCAGGACAGCGCAGCAACCGAAGTATAAGTAGTTTTGTGGGCCTGTTGTCCGGTGGCACTGACAGTGGCATGAATCGGCCAATGGTGATGAGAATGATGATGATGATCATCATCACTGCCACTATCAAAAACTCAACAACACCCGCATTACTACAACAGCAACAACAAGCATTAGAAGAACGTCAGCGCGTCATCATCATCGCCACTGCCATCATCATAAACATCACATCACATTTATATTAAGGCTGACGTCAGTCAAAAAATGGCTACAACTTGAATCATTTTATGCCGTTTGCAATTCCAATTTTTTTCTTCTGCTTCTGTCTCTGGCTTTGGCTCTCAACGGCTAGATGGACCAATTGAACGTCCATCCGACCCACAGACAACACTAACAACCACAGCAACAATAAATGCTAAAACATATGGCTAAACAATCCAGCTGTTCCTACTTAATATTGTTGTATTTTTGTATTTAGTAATAATTTTCTAGCTTTTCTAATCGTTTGATTGTGTGTCTGTCGTTGTGTGTGTGGAAATGTGTGGATGTATGTTGTATGGGGGTTTTGCGGAAATTCGTTGTAGTGGTTATAAGTAGAGCTTAGTTCGATCGAACGATTCTATTTCCTTTTCTAGTTTCGAGAACCGAGGTCGTTTGTGGGAACACTCGGCGTATGAGTGATGTGAAATATATTAAATCACTCATACGTTTTGAAACTGGTGCACCGAACGATAAACTAGATTGACAAAACTCTTCTTACAGGGTTGTGTGATTGTCGTTGTGTACGTGGAAACGTGTGGATATGTAGTATGGGGTTTTTGCACAAATTCGTTGTATTTCCAAGGACTCCGTTCATTTGTAGGAACACTCTGCGTATGTGTGACGTGAAATATATGAAATCAATCATACGTTTAGGAATTGGTGTACTGCAGCGTTGTACCAATCTA
The DNA here is from genome assembly GCF_030504385.1 of Musca domestica. Classification (NCBI taxonomy): domain Eukaryota; kingdom Metazoa; phylum Arthropoda; class Insecta; order Diptera; family Muscidae; genus Musca; species Musca domestica. The sequence goes on along the minus strand of NW_026712409.1, from coordinate 15,151,282 downwards.
GTTTGATCGAAAGAATTAGTTCCTTTTCTAGTTCTCTGCGTATGAGTGATGCGAATTATTTGAAATTAATGAAATCACTCATACGTTTAGGGACTGGTGTACTGAACTATGGAGTAGATTGACCTTCGTTGTAGGTTTGTATGACTGTCATTGTGTACGTGGAAATGTGTGGATGTATGTTGTATGGGGTTTTTATATAAATTCAATGTATTTTCAAGGACTCCGGTCATTTGTAGGCAAACTCTGCGTATGAGTTACATGAATTATATGAAATCACTCATACGTTTTGGAACTGGAAACTAAATTGACACAACGTTGTCGCTTTGAAAATATTACACCCTTTCGTTACAGCAGTCCGTCTTAAAATAAATGTACAATTTTTATATCCTACACCATAGGTAGTATGGAGGAAATAATAATTTTAGATCCAAAAAATACAGGGTGAGATAAAAAAAAACTGCAACAAAGTCAAAAGCCATAATTTTTGCATTTTTTACATTTAATTGAATGAAAGCAAAAAATATCGGAAGTAGCATCAAATTTTAGAATAAGTTTATATTGTTCGAATTGGTCACCTTTGGCATGAATGTTGCTCTGGGGTATTTTGACCCATTCCCGGCGAAGCGCTTGCTTGAGGTGATCGACACTTCGGTATTTTTTAGTGCCAACCTTGCTTTCCAAAATACTCTAGATACAATAGTTCAATGGATTGGTATCCGGAGATTTTGGTGGCCATGTGCGCTGTAAATGAAACGAGGAACCTCATTTTGTAACAATTCTTGTCAGCAGTCTAAATTTGGTTGTAATTTTTGCATCTCACCCAGTAGGTATACGTTTTACTATAGCACCCATATAACGCTACTCCGAGATATTCGGTTTTTCTAGGATTTTCGTGACTTTATTTATAGGAATTGCGTCAAATATCGTATTTGACCTTTGTAATGGGCACATCAACCTAAAACGGAAAATCGTCTATGCGGGTCCGCGTCTTAGTATAGCCCCCCATACAACGGTACCTCCCTTTATTCGTTGTTTTGATGCTATTTGCGACACCGGAATTGGTCCAATTTCGTATTTGAAGTTAGGATTGGTTACTACAGCCTATCACAAAAAATTACTTATCCAGCATCACGACTTCGTATAGCCCCATATAAAGGTTTTGAGCGGTGTTTTTATACGGATTTTTTTTTTTTTTTTTTTTTTGAAAATTTTCCAGTTCCTTTCTAATGGTGGAGGATTTAAAAAGTTCGGCCCGCCCGCACTTATCTGCCTTTTTTACTTGTTAAATAATAATTACTCTTTTATTTATCTTTGATTCCCGGCCACTTTCTTCGAATCCATGTAAAATTTAGTGGCAGGGTTGAGGTGAATTCAAGCACACCAAGGAAATCCTCCTTCATACCCATTACATTTGCCATATGTCCATTTTTCACAAATCAAAAATTTTCCTTTTCCATTTTGTCAGGTACTTCATTTCGTGGTATTTTCCATAATTCGTGTACGTGTTTGTGTTTGTGTTCTATATTTGATTCCGAAATAATTTATTCCATTGCAAATTGTTAATAAATCATCATTTGAAAGGCATTTATATTTGAGAGAAATATTTTAAGTATTTTTAGAATATTTTTTTTTGTTCGGTATTTTTGGTTAGGCCGCTGCTAAAGGTATGAAGATGGAACGTCATGCCAACCTCGTCATCATCATCATCATCACTGGCATCGTCGAGAATTTGAAAATATTTCTATTTAATTTTATTGTGTAAAAGTTTTGCCACATGACGGAAATTTAGAAAAGAATTGCTGTAAGGTCAGGAATTAATGTCAGAGGTATGTGCAGTGAAAGGAATTGAAATGAAAAAATGAAAATAAATTCCTAGACTTGGAAATGGAACAATAGACAAGCAACCTGTTTATTAATTTATGGAAAATTTCTGGGGCCATACAGTTTTTGAGAGGAAAAATTTATTAATTATTATGACAAAAATCCCAGAGAGTTAAATATTATCAGGCGGCTATCGACAAATATATAGCATCGATTTATGACCGTTTATCCAAGAGTATACACTAGCCATTGCGACTAAAAAGGCTATGGTTTGGACTTGTAATCACATAGAGTTAATATTATTTTTCAAAGTCTAAGGCTATATGAATCATGGATTTTATTAAAACTATTTTAAATTTTTGTTAAAAATATTTTCCGTATTTTAAGGAGTGTTCTCTAAAAAAACTCGTATTTTTAAGAATATTTTTTAGGACATTCTGGAAAATCAGCCGCTGTAAAGAAACAATTTTCAAGGATTTTACAATTTTTTATATAATGTTCATAGGCAATACTTGCTAAAAAAAACTCGTAATTTTAAGAATATTTTTGGACAGGAAGTCGAATTTTTGAACAAAAGTTAAAAACTGATAAAAACAATTTTCAAGGATTTTTATAATTTTTTTAGCACTTCTCGGTTAAACCCTTGAAATTTCAATGGATATTTACTCTATTTTGTTACAATCCATTAAAAATCTATGGAGGAGTGCCTGAAAAAAATCATAAAAATTCTAGAAAATTGAAAATTATCAGTTGATTGACTATTTCTCTAAGAATGCATACTAGCCTTTGCGACTTAAAGCTATGGTTTGGGCTTGTGGAGTGAATATTATTTTTCAAGGTCCAAGGCTATATAAATCATGGATTTTATTAAAACTCCTTTTAATTTTTATCAAAAATATTTTACGTTTTATAAGGACCTTTCTTTAAAAAAAAACTAGTATTTTTAAGAATATTTTTTTACGACTCCCTCGCAAACTTTTCAGCCGCAAGTATGGAGTGCATAGAAGCGATTTTCAAGATTTTAAAATTTTTTATAATTTTTTTTAGACAATCCTCGGCAATCCTCGAATTTTACGGCAACTTTTTTTTAATTATGGATTGTATAAAAACAATTTTTAAGGGGTTTTTAAATTTTAATTTTAGACACTCCTCTTTAGATTTTAAATGGTCTTCTAAGAAAGTAGAGTAAATATCCATTAAAAATCTAAGAAGGAGTGTCTGAAAAAAAATTTATAAAAATCCTTGAAAATAGATTTTACATAATCCATAATTGTGCTTGAATAATTTGTTAGGAAATCTTGGTAAAAAATATTCTTAAAAAAAAAATAGTTATTTTTTATTAGCGAAAAGAGTAGTGAAATATCTGACTGACTGAATGAGAATCAACGCCCAGACGAAACGGCTGAAGCTAGAATCTTAAACATTTCTCAGGATAATCAGTCTTAGTGCGCAAGCGTGTGATATGGCTGGGTTTTCGGAAATTCGCACTAAAAAGGGTATGAAAAGTACTAAAATGTACTAAAAATTTAATTTATGTATTGCACGAACAGAATGCGCCAGAATTCTGAAATTTGGAATGAGAATCATTGATGGAGTGCAGGATAGATGTTTTTGAAATTTTTGAACTTTAAAGTTACGAAAAGTACTAAAATGTCCTAAAAATTTGGAACTTTTAGGACAAAACGAAATGAGCTAGAATTCTGAAAGTTGGAATGAAAGTCACTAATGGAGTGCAAGATAAATTTATCAAAGGGTTTTTGTAAATTCGAACTTTAAGGTAACGAAAAGTTCTAAAATGGTACTTAATTTTTAAAATGGTACTATTGGGTGTTATTTGAAGAGATAGAGCTAAAAACTTGAAATTTGGTCTGAGAATTAAGATTGGAAAGTAAATTTGATATATGAAGATGGTTTTAGAAATGTGTACCTAAGTGTAGGAAATGTACTGAATGGTACTAAATTTAAAACAGTGAACGGATAAAGCTGGAATTTTTAAATTTTGTACTGGGATTTGTGATAAAGAGCTGGTTTTGTTAATGTATGCTACAAGTGTACGAAAAGTACTAAAGGTACTAAATAGTACAGGAAAAGTACTTAATAGTACTATACTTAGTACAATTTGATATTGGATGAAAATATAGTGCTTGAAATCTGAAATGTTGTATAAGGGTCGCTGTTCATGCGTAGTCTGAAGGTATGGATGTTTTTTCCGAAATGTGTACTATAATTGTACGAAAAGTACAGAATGGTAATTTACTTGATATTGGGCGAAGGAATAAGATTAAATTTCTGAAATTGGATATTTAGATTACTGATGGTATGTGTGTTTGAGGTTTGGCTTTGGACATGCGTTCTAAATTTGTACCAAAAATACTAAATGGTACTATGTTGGGAACAGTTTGGTTTAGGGTGAATGGGTGAAGCAGGAATTTTTACATTTTGTATTGGGATCCCCGTTAGTCGTAGTTTTGTGATGAAGAGATGGTTCTGGAAATATGTACTACAGATGCAAGAAAAGTACTGAATGGTACTATATTTGGTACAATTTGGTATTAGTATGAACCAAGAGTGCTTAAATTCTGAGTTTTGGTATTAGGGTCGCTGGTCATATGTAGCCGGGGCAGACGGAGGTGGTTTCGGAAATGCGAACTATAACTGTACGAAAAGTACTAAATGATACTATAATTGGTATTGAGGTAGCTGGAATTCTTAAAGTTGCTAATGAGGTCTCTTTGGTATATAGTACTAAGTGGTAACAAGTTTTATTATTCGGAGAAGGGATAGAGCTGCAATCCCGAAATTTGATATTGAGATATCTATTGGTATCTGGAATTGAGATATGGAGATGGTGTACTATAATTGTATGAAAAGTACTAAATATTACCAATTTTGGTATTGAACGAAGGAATTGAGCTGAAAACCTGAAATATGATACAGATATCATGGTTGGTTTTTGTAGTTAGATATTGCAAATGTAGAGTAGATATTACAAATGTGTACTATAATTGCACAATATGTACTAAATAGTACTAAATTTGATACTGGGTGAAGGTATAAATCCAAAATCCTGAAATTTAATATACAGATGTCACTTTTAGAGATATGAAGGTCGTATTGGAAATGTGTACTATTTATGTACGAAAAGTACTAAGTGGTACTAAAATTAATATTGGGTAAAGGGATAGGACTGGAATTCTTAAATTTGATATCAAGGTCCAAGTTGGCATATAAGATTGAGATATAGAGATGGCTTAGGAAATGCGTACGATATTTGCTTAAAAAGTACTAAATTTGGTATTGATCTGAAATCCTTAAATTCGATACAGATGTCATTGTTGGTACCTGTGGTTAAGATATGGAGGTGGTTTTACAAATGTGCATTATAATTATTCGAAAAGTGTTAACTGATACTAAATTTGGTATTGGAGCTAGAATCCTCAAATTCCAAATTGAGGTGTCTGCTGATGTCTTAAATTGAGATATGGAGGGGGTTTTGGAAATGGACAACTGTTGGTGTCTGATGCGTAGTTAATTTTGGATACAATATGTTCAATGGTAAAATATCTTACAAAATTTGGTATTGGGTGAAGGGATATAGCTGAAATTCTGAAATTTGATATTGAGTTCAGTATTGGTTTCCAGGGCTTACATATAGAGACGTTGAAGAAATTTAGGCAGAAAGGTTGGATGTGGGTCCATTGTGCAATGGTTTTACTAATATTGCTCCTCGGTATACTTCATGTAAGATTTTGAAGACTTTTTCATTTTAATGCAAACATTTTTCAATTATTCCTTCCGAAAATGGAAACACTAATATTGTATATAAAATTTACTTCGATGACTGATTAAAATAATATTGGAAAACTGCAAAAAAAAAATATGAATTTTGAGTACTAAAAAGTCCCTTCACAATCTGTTGGTACGAATCTAAAATAAAAAGTTGCACTTTTCGCTGACGAAGTAGCGGGCCCGTACTAATTTTCTATACATTTTTCGACCTTTTAAACCCCCTCTGATCCATGCTGATGCTATTCATTTGATTTTCATTCCAATTTCTTGCACATAACCTGTTCCATTGTTTGATTACTAACAAAGATTTTATAGTTTCCAATCACCTGCAAAAAAATAAAAATAGAATAAAAATAAGTCCCCTGGCAACGAACTCGTTCGATGGCGATACATCAACCCAACGACTGGCGTTAGTAGTTGCGAACATAAAAATCATTTTCATTTGTTATGGGATTTCCTCAATGTGTTCAATAGTTTTTCATTGCTTTCCGTCGTCGATTTCCTCAGTTTTTGTTGTCGGAACGTAAAGTAAATAGTCGTCGCCCATAAACAATGTGCGTGTGTGTGAACGTGAAACGATTGATGTGTTGTCGCAATTATACGATTTGTTTATAACATCTTAAAGATAGTTTCAGAAGCGCACACACAGACACACTCATAAACACTAAAGGCAATTCGAATCAAAGGCAAACAGACAGATAAACTATTTGCGTATTTCGTATGTAAACAAAATGAAAAATCTAAATAATGGGGCGAAAACTATTGGGAAGTAGGGAAGGGAAAGACCCGGTGGTAAAAATATTTATATGGCATTTTATGCGCTCAGTCTATATTAAATTTATTTTTACACCCTACACCACATAGTGGTAAGGGTATTATGTCTTTGTGCATTTGTTTGTAACATGGAGAAGGAAGCGAGATAGATCCATAGCTACTTTTGAGGATCTCCATGGAATCACTTTCTGAGTTGATTTATTCATGTCAGTCCGTCCGTTCGTCTATCCATGTATTCTTGTGAACAAAATGCAGCTCGCATTTATTATCCGATTGAGATGAAATTTTCCAAACAACATTCGTTTGGCCAAAGGACGAACCCTATTGGAGAAAATCGGTAACAAATTAGATATAGCTCCCATATATATCTTCGTCTGATTTGCCCTTTATTGTGCACCAAACGTGTAATATCAGTCCGAATAGAACCAAATACAACCAAATTAGGCCTGAAAATAAAATGCCAAAATTTGATCGAAATCGGTTCAGATATAGCTATAGCTCCCATATACATTGTTCATCCGATTTGTTATTTTTGTCCTCCGCAGCCGTAATATGCACTCTGTAACAACAATATTTGGGGAAATATATCAAATGCAGCTCAGAAATACATTTGCTAAATTTTATCGAGATCGGTTCAGATAACTTCGTCCGATTTACATTTTATTGTACACCAAACGTCTAATATTTGCCCAAATGGGATGGAATTTGGCACATACGAACTCACGATTTTTATAGTCGGAAAGCCCAAAAAAAATTAAAAAAAATTGAAGTCTTTGAAAATTAATTTTGAATAAATTTTTTAGGTCTAGATGTCCTTGGAAAATATTTTAAAGGACTTGTCCTACAAAAATTATTTTCAGTAATTCGCAATTATTATAGCCGATTCACGTCCTTAAAAATTGCAGGTAATCCTAAACAGTCAGTCTATGCACTACAAAATAGTAGGAATTCCTAGAAAAATAATTTTGAAATATCCCCAATTTCTGTTGATAGGAAGTCCTTGGAATATAGTTATTTTTAAATATACACTATGCATGGTCCTTTTAACACTCTACGATTTTAACAACCCGAAAAAAATTTATAAATACAAGAAGTCCTTGAAAATTAATTTTGAATTAATTCACTAGGTCTAGATGTTCTTAGAAAATATTTTTAAAGGCCGACGATTCATGTCAGCAAATCCTTGAACAATTATTTTCAGTAATTCAACATTATTATATCCGGTCCACGTCCTTAAAAATTGTAGGAAATCTTTAAAAACTAATTTTGAAAATTCCTCAATTTATGTTGGCAGGAAGTCCTTGAAATATAATTTTGAAAAATTCAATATTTTTGGTCCTTTTAACACTCCACGATTTTTATAAGCCGAAGACCCTTGATTAATACAATATGTCCTTGAAATTAATTTCAAAAAATTCATAAAGTCAAAACGTTTTTGGAAAATATTTTTAAAGGGCGACGATTTCTGTCACGAAGTCCTTGGAATATAATTATAAACAAAAATCCACTATTCGCGGTCCTTTTAACATTCCACGATTTTTTAAACCCTGAAATTGATAAATGCAAAAAGTCCGTAAAAATAATTTGTGAATAAATGATGTCCTTGGAAAATATTTTAAAGGAAGAAGATTCTTGCCAGGAAGTCCTTGAAAAACTATTTTCAGTAATTCGCCATTTTTATACCCGATAAAAAATACCTGGAAATTTTTGAAATATAATTTTTAAAAAATGGAAAAGGGAAAATTAAAAAAAAGAATCCACGATTTGTAGGGTCAGGAAATCCTTGAATTTGATTTTAAAATAAACCTCAATTTATCTTTGCAGCGAGACCTTGAAAAATATTTTTGAAAAAATCCACTATTCTTGGTCAAGTTGCCTTTGGAAAATATGTTTAAAAACCCTTGGTTCTTATCAGAAAGTCCTTGAACAATCACTTCGAATAATCCCCAATTTTTATAGCCAGAAAGAATTTTAAAAACACTCAATTTCAAGAGCCTTTTTCAAGGACATCGCGGTAACATAACTCGTATTTTTTTAAGTTATTTCCTTAAGGATCCCTGCTTTAAATCCCATGTGTTTATTGTGGACTTTAGAAAAGTTCAAAAATTCTGATATTGCTTCACCTACACACACATGTACACCACATGTGTGTGTGTGATAGTATTTATATCGCCATGTACTTTGAAAATCACGTTGGCATATCTAATAATGGTTTATTGCCAGTCTTAACGGTTGCTTGTACCCGAGTCAGCAAAACGTCAGCCAAGTAAGAAGACCTTAAATAAACATTGTCGGCCATTTCATTCATCCGTTCATAATCAATCAATAAATGGTGATTCCTCTCCCAGCTGCCACACCTCGTGAGTCATGCCACTGTAATGAGAGGTGGCAAATTTGTGGTTAAGCTAAGCAAACTCTTTGATTCGCCAATAATCGACACATTTCATGGACACACGATGAGGTAAATGGATGTGGTGTTACAAAAAATGTGGGAGGGGCATTCATGTATGCTCGTATGTGAAAACAGTACAACAGTGTTATAATGAACGCTTTGGGAGCGAAATTTCTCTTCGCAAAGATGAGAGCCAATTACGAGCTTCTTTCAAGGGATGTAGATAAAATAGCAATCAGAGAAATTCATATAAGGAATTTTTAGTTAGAAATAGAGTATAATCTTTATGGAGCTGTTGTAGGGTCATACTGTTACACCAGGTCGTACTGTATTACACATTCATCTCCATTAAAATATCTACATAGATTTCACCGAAAATTATTCATTAAGCGAAAATACATTATTACAGTAAATATGAGTTTCTATCATTCTCCTGAGTGGCCGTCTGGATTAACTGTTGCAAATCATTGTAAATATTTCATTTGATGTAAAACATTATTGAAAAATTTTAAAATTGAAATTAAATATTAATAACAAAAATTTTGAAATTTATTTTAATGATTCATATTGAAGAAAAAATAAAAATAATTACGAGACTATGCACTTAATAAGGAATTTAATAAAATAAATGATGGAAGGTTACTTTCAAGTTTTCTATATGTGGCTAAATGGCTTTCAAGAGAAAGAATTCTTTCTACAAATCTGCTAAGGATTGAAGACCTTTCTTGGGTATTCTACAGGACTCCTTTAGATAATATACCATCAACACTCTAAAAATCCAAAATTGAAACAATTGAACTCTTTAATTTCTATAAAAAAAAAAAAAAAAAAAAAAAAAAAAAAAAAAAAAAAAAGCCGAACTTTGAATACCCTCCACCATTTGGAACGAATTTGGAAATAAAATCCTGAAAAAATGTTGGTAAAATTTTAAAAATACCGAATATTGCCGTTATATTGGTGCCTATACGACGTGGACCCACACAGGCATTATTTGTCATGAGTCATTACCAAATTCAAATTCGGAACTTGAAATAAACGCGAGTAATGTAGCTAAAATCATCAAAGTATAGAATATAGGGAGGTACCGTTTTATCGGAGCTGTGCGAAGACCTGAACCTGCGTAGACAATTTTTTGTCACAGGCTGTAGCATCCATTACGAACTTCAAATACGACATTTCAAACAACTTCGGTGAGTATTGTACCTAAACTCGTCAAAATACCGAATATAGGGAGGTACTGGTATATGGGGCCTATACGAAGACCTGGACCTGCATTGACAATTTTCTGTCTTAGGCTGTAGTATCCATTACAAACTCTAAATTCGGAATTTGAAAAAATGTTGGTGAATAAAGACGCTAAAATCACCAAAATACCGAATATAGGGAGGTACCATTATATGGGGGCTATACGAAGAAGTGGACCTGCACAGACAATTTTCTGTCTTAGGCTGTAGTATCCATTTGGAACTTTAAATACCAAATTTTAAACAATTCCCATTAATAATGTCGCTAAAATCATCAAAATACCGAATATCGGGAGGTACCGTTATATGGGGGCTATATGAAAACGTGCACCTACATGGAACTTAACCTGCCTACTGTAAAAATAAACCTGTGTGCAAAATTTTAGCCTTGTATCTCGTTCGAAAGATAGCGTGATTACAACAGACGGACAGACAGACAGACAGACGTACGGAAATCGATAAATCGACATAGAATTTTACGCTGATCAAGAATATATATACTTTGTTGGGCCTGACATGAGTATTTCGAGGAGTTACAAACGGAATGACAAAGTTAATATACCCTCCATAGTATGGTGGAGTGTATAAAAAATAATAAATACAAGAAGTCCTTAAAAATGAATTTTGAATTAATTCACTAGGTCTAGATGTGCTTGGAAAATATTTTTAAATGACAACCATTCTTGTCAGGAATTCCTGAAAAAATATTTTCAGTAATTCACCATTATTATATTCGGTCCACGTCCTTAAAAATTGTAGGAAATCCTTGGAAACTCATTTTGAAACATCCCCAATTTATGTGGGCAGGAGGTCCTTGAAGTATAATTTTGAAAAAAATCCACTATTCTTAATCCTTTTAACACACTACCATTTTTATAGACCGGAAGTCCTAGGAAAAATTGATTAAAACAATATGTCCTTGAAATTAATTTTAAAAAAATTCATAAAGTCAAAATGTTCTTGGAAAATAGTTTTAAAGGACGACGAGGGAGACGACGACGTGTAGACCAATGTATCCTATCTTTATAACCGACCTTGTGTTAGTAGATGCTTATTTCGGATTTTATAAACATTTTGGTTATTCAAAACTTTGACCTTTTGTGGGGGAGGTACAAGAGACAGTGGACCAGATCGTGGGTTCATAAAAATATTGGGATGTGTGAAATTTGAAGACAATCGGACTCTTATATAACACTATATAAGAGTTGTAATTATTGAAAATGTTGACCATTTGTGGGGGGAAGCACTTCATGGAGTGGACCCATCATAATATACATATATTTTTGCAACTGACTCAAAACTGACGTAAATATTAGGATTTGCAACAATGGATCAAAAAATCGGGTCATTGATTCTCTTTCTATGCAGAAAATATATTTTTCGAAAATTGCGAGGTTTTGTGGGGAGGTACCAGAGGGAGTGGACCTATATATTTCATCTTGATACCAGATCGCGGATTTATAAAAATATTGGGATGTATGAAATTTGAAGACAATCGGACTCTTATATAACATTGTATAAGAGTTGTAATTATTGAAAATGTTGACCATTTGTGGGGGAGGCACTTCATGGCACCTGACTTAGAACTGACATAAATATTAGGATTTGCCAAGTTAAATCAAAATCGGGTCATTGATTCTCTTTCAGTGAAAAGAAAATATATTTTTTCGAAAATTTCAAGGTTTTGTGTTGAAGTACCAGAAGGAGTGGACCGATTTATCCCATTTTAACACCAGACCTTGAGTTCATAAAAATATTGGTATGTGTGAAATTTGAAGACAATCGGACTCCTAAATCGCATTTTAAAAGAGTTGTAATTATTCAAAATTTTTACCCTTTGTGGGGGAGGTACTTGATAGAGTGGACCGATATTGTCCATTTTCGCACCTGGCCAAGCACTGTCGCAAATATTAGGATTTGCAAAGTCGGATTATTGTTTCTCCTTCCGTGCAGAAAATATATTTTTTTTTAAATTTCGAAGTTTTGTGGGGAGGTACAAGAAGAAATGGACCGATATTGCCCATCTCCGAACTCGATTTAAGTTTCACAAATATTATGATATCCCAAGATTGGACCAAATCGGGTACTCCCTTCCGCCAGACAGACGGACGGACCGACGGACGGACATCGCTAGATCGACTCCAAATGTTCTGAAACGAATTTGATCCAAAAGGACCTAGGGTCTAAAACCATTATTTAGACTAGGCACGTTTTGACCGTATCAAATGATATATAACTTCGGTAGCCATATGGCTGAGGGTATAATCAAGATTTAAAAGTAAGTTTGGCATATGAGGGTGGTTTTGGAAATTTGTACTAAGACTGCGTACTGTACTAGGTGCTACTAAATTTCGTTGAGGGTGAGACGATGATGTATGAAATTGGGATGTATGAAATTTGAAGACAATCGGACTCTTATATAACACTGTATAAGAGTTGTAATTATTGAAAATGTTGACCATTTGTGGGGGAGGCACTTCGTGGAGTGGATCGATAATATACATAAATTTTTGCACTTGACGTAAATATTAGGATTTGCAAAGTTGGATCAAAATCGGGTCATTGATTCTCTTTCAGTGAAAAGAAAATATATTTTTTCGAAAATTTCGAGGTTTTATGGGGAGGTACCAGAGGGAGTGGACCGATATATTCCATTTTAATACCAGACCTTGGGTTAATAAAAATATTGGGATGTGTGAAATTTGAAGACAATCGGACTCCTAAATCGCATTTTAAAAGAGTTGTAATTATTCAAAATTTTTACCCTTTGTGGGGGAGGTACTTGATAGAGTGGACCGATATTGTCCATTTTCGCACCTGGCCAAGCACTGTCGCAAATATTAGGATTTGCAAAGTCGGATTATTGTTTCTCCTTCCGTGCAGAAAATATATTTTTTTTTAAATTTCGAAGTTTTGTGGGGAGGTACAAGAAGAAATGGACCGATATTGCCCATCTCCGAACTCGATTTAAGTTTCACAAATATTATGATATCCCAAGATTGGACCAAATCGGGTACTCCCTTCCGCCAGACAGACGGACGGACCGACGGACGGACATCGCTAGATCGACTCCAAATGTTCTGAAACGAATTTGATCCAAAAGGACCTAGGGTCTAAAACCATTATTTAGACTAGGCACGTTTTGACCGTATCAAATGATATATAACTTCGGTAGCCATATGGCTGAGGGTATAATCAAGATTTAAAAGTAAGTTTGGCATATGAGGGTGGTTTTGGAAATTTGTACTAAGACTGCGTACTGTACTAGGTGCTACTAAATTTCGTTGAGGGTGAGACGATGAAACTGAAATTTGAAATTTTTTATTGGGGTCGCTGTTGGTGGTTGGTCTGTGATATGGTAGTGGGTGCGGAAATGTGTACTACAAGTGCACGAAAAGTACTATATAGTACTATATTTTGTACAATTTGGTAGTGGGTGAACAGATAGTGCCTAAAATTGTGGTATTTTGAACGCTGTTCATGTGTAGCCTGGACAAATGGAGGTGGTTTCGGAAAAATGTACTATAATTGTACGAAAAGTACTAAATAGTACTATATTTGGTATAGGGTGAAGGAATAGAGCTAAAAATCCTGAAATTTGATATATATGTCACTGTTGGTGTCTTTGGTTAAGATATAGAGCTAGTTTTGGATATGTACAATATAATTGTACGAAAAGAACTTAATGGTACTAAATCCGGAACTAGGTGAAGGAATAGGGCTAAATTCTGAAAATTGGTGTCTATGAATAAGATATGCAGTTCTTTGTGGAAATGTGTCCTATAAATGTTCGAAAAGTACTAAATGATACAAAATTTGGTATTGAGTGAAAGGATAGGGCTGGAATCATGAAATTTGATATTGAGGTCCCTTTAGGTGTCTGGAGCTGGTTTTGGAAATATGTACTATAATGGTACGAAAAGTACTAAGTAGTATGAAATTCGGTATTGGCTGAAGGAATAGGGCTAAACTCCTGAAATTTGTTATAGATGTCAATGTTGGTGTCTGCGGTTAAGACAGAAATGGAAATGTATAATTTAATTGTTCGAAAAGTGCTAAGTGATACTAAATTGTAGATAAGTTCCATATTCACATCAGATCTCTGCTTGGAAGAAAAAAAATAAAAAAATACCGTTTATATCCTTGGAAAAAATGTTTAAATTCCGGCCTTAAAAATATATAATAAAAAATCTATATTTATGACCTGGATGGTCTTTGAAAAAAATATTGTAAAACATCGACATATTAGGTCACTGAAAAAAAATAAAAAAAAAAATATTTTGTTTAGGCCGGATGATTTAAAAAAAATATTTTAAGAAATCCAAATTTTTAACTTGCTCCTTTGTAGCTATGATGTTGCTAAAAAGAGTATTTAAAAAATCCGCATTCACAGTCTGAATTTCCTTGAAAAATGGTATTAAATGAAAAAAAGCCGAAAAAAGATCCTTGAAAAAGGATGTTTTAAAAAAGTACAATTTTTTATTCCGAATTTTTCTTGCCAAAAATATTCAAAAAATCCTCGTTTACAGCTTAGATGGTCGTTAAAAAAATTCGAAAAAAACTACATCTGATATTTACAAAGGTCCTTGATTTTTTTTTTTAAATTCCATGTTTGTTTATATTTTCAAAAAAATATATATAAATAAATAAAAAATAATAACAATAATAATAAAACTTCTTCCACAGGTCTTCCATAGACCCTCCATAATCAAGCGATCGGCCGTAGGTCTCCTATAGATGTAAGACATTATATAAGTTTTCCGTCCTAGGACACCTCTAAGGATAAAGAAAATATCTTTTCTTTAAATAAATTACTACCTTTTGGTTTTTTTTTTTTTTTTTTTTTTTGTAGATTCGAATATCCTTATATAATAATCTGTATGATTATCTTTTTCAATTTGCAACATCATTACTTGTGATTTTCTTCCTCTAAATCCTTCCATAACCGTTTTTTATGCCAAACGTTTACCTTGTTTTGGCATGGCAATAAAGCAAACAAAACCGCTATCTCTGGGATGCATGATTCGATAGGAATTAAATTTTATATCTTCATGTTTTATATTCAATTTCATGTTTTGTTAGAATTTTGCCACAAAACAAAATGCTGGAATCGACATGATGCCCCCCGCCCCAACTCTACCTCCTGCGGTACAACATACCACATAGTGAGTGGGGCAGAAGAAGGAAAAAACTCAGCAGAAATCACGAAGGATTTAAGGGAGCTACAAAAAAAAGGATTCATAAAAAAAGAGACATGAATGCATACAAATTGAAATTGTAAATATAATCTGTGTGTGTGTGTCGCTGGTAACAGCAGTCATGCACACATATATGTATATGTGTGTGTTTGTATTATGTATGTGTCTAATGTACGTTGCAGATAACAGCAACTCCAACAGTGAGAGATATCATCTTTAGAGTTCACTAGTTTTGCAATCTCGGCGCTTAGTCATGTTTGACAGCATGTAAACCACCAGGCAGTAATAGATAGCAATTGCAGAAGGGTATCGCAGCTTCCTTAACTCCCATTTTGGGTGTTTGTTTGAGTTTGTCAAAGCTCATATGTATCGTAAAGTATAGCAGAAGATGACAAATATAAGACCGAGGGGATTTATTGAATTCAAGATTTAAATATTTTAAATATTAATATTTTTGAAAAAAAAAAATCCTGGAACAAAAAAAATTTTTTTTTTTTAATTTTTTTTTTCAAGATCGACCTTGATCCCTCCCAAACTATTTTTGAAATCTCAGACGTGGATTTTTTAAATAGTTTTAAAGGATGAAATCTGGATTATTTTAAATATTTCTTTTCCAAAAACAAACGTGGATTTTTTTTCAAAATATTTTTTCAAGAATGAAATCTGAATTATTTTAAATATTTTTTTTTCTAAAAACAAACGTGGATTTTTTAAAATATTTTTTTCAAGGATGAAATCTGAATTATTTTGAATATTTTTGTTTTAAACCAACGTGGATTTTTTTTTCAAAATATTTTTTCAAGAATGAAATCTGAATTATTTTAAATATTTTTTTTTTTCTAAAAACAAACGTGGATTTTTTAAAATATTTTTTTCAAGGATGAAATCTGAATTATTTTGAATATTTTTGTTTTAAACCAACGTGGATTTTTTTTCAAAATATTTTTCAAGAATGAAATCTGAATTATTTTAAATATTTTTTTTTTTCTAAAAACAAACGTGGACTTTTTAAAATATTTTTTTCAAGGATGAAATCTGAATTATTTTGAATATTTTTTTGTCTAAAAACAAACGTGGATTTTTTAAAATATCTTTTTTTCAAGGATGAAATCTGAATTATTTTAAATATTTTTTTTTTCTAAAAACAAACGTGGATTTTTTAAAATATTTTTTTCGGGGGAGAAAATCTGAATTATTTTGAATATTTTTTTTTAAACCAACGTGGATTTTTTAAAATATTTTTTCAGGGAGGAAATCTGAATTATTTTAAATATTTTTTTTAACCAACGTGGATTTTTTAAAATATTTTTTCAAGGATGAAATCTGGATTATTTTAATTTTTTTCCAAAAACAAACGTGGATTTTTTTTTAAATATTTTTTCAGGGATGAAATCTGGATAACAGGGTTTGATGAAAAAACTGCAACCAACTTCAGACTGCTGTCACTACTAAGTCACTCGTCCGGAAGCTCTTAAAATTATTCCAGTAACAGCTCATTATATTGTTTACGAGCATACAAAATCATTTTGGTGAGAATTTTGCGGAAAAAAAAAATATTCGTGATGGAATTCAAGCGTGATAGTGTGATTTCTTTATATTTGGCTGGAAACCCCCACAAGTGGTTATCGTTGGAGCACTCCAGCATTTAAATGTGAATAAATCTTTTGTGTCTCGTACCATCACTCATTACCGTGATACTGGTAGCGTAGCCTGACATATGTCAAGAAAGTGGACGGAAGAAAACAGCAACATCAGCAGAAATGGTTCGAAAAGTAAAGAAGCGATTTGATCGAAACCGGCGTCGCTGTGGCCGAAAAATGGCTCGTGAGCTGAACATATCGCCATATTCCATTCGGCAAATATTGACAAATGAGCTCGGGGTAAAGCCATTGAAATTCAAAAAAGGGCAAGAACTTACCCCACAACAGAAAGAAAATAGACTCAAAAAGAGCTAAAGAGTTGCTTCGCTTGGCCGAAAATGGTGAACTGCCGAATTTGGTTTTCTCTAAACAAAATGATCGTGTTTACTTGCCAAAGAGGTCAGCTGAAAATGTTCACCTTCTGTTGGACACCAGAACTCAATCGCCGGCCATGGTGATGATGTGGGCCGCCATAACAGCCGATGGTCGCTCTCCTCTCCAATTAATCGACCGTGGCATCAAAATAAATGCCGAATATTATCGCGTAAATATTCTGGAGGGTGTGTTAAAGCCTTGGGCACGTAAACATTTTGGCCGCAGACCTTGAACATTCCAACAGGACTCGGTATCATCGCACTCAGCACGCGCCACCCAAGAATGGTTACAAAATGAGGTTCCTCGCTTCATTTCCAGCGCACACTGGCCACCAAAATCTCCGGATACCACTCCGTTGGACTATTGTCTCTGGACTGTTTTGGAAAGCAAGGCTGGCACTAAAAAATACCAAAGTGTCGATCACCTCAAGCTAGCGCTTCGCCGGGAATGGGCCAAAATACCGCAGAGCAACATTCGGGCAGCGTGTGACGGTTTCATTGGCCGTGTAAAGGCCATAATTCGTGCCAAAGGTGATCAATTCGAACAAATCTAAACTTTTTCTCAAATTTGATCCCATTTCCGACATTTTTTGCTTTCATTCAATAAAATTAAAGAAAAAATGGAAACATTTAGGGGGTTTTACTTTGTTGCAGTTTTTTATCTCTCCCTATATTGCGGATTTTAAAACTATTTTTTAAGGACCAAAAGTGTATTTTTTAGATACTTTTTAAGGATAAAATCTGGATTATTTTAAATATTTTTTTTAAAAACCAAACGTGGATTTTTTAAAATATTTTTATGTTTTTTTTTTCCAAAAACCAAACGGATTTTTTAAGGTTGAAATCTAGATTATTTTTTATATAGATATTTTTTCTTTTTAAAACCAAATGTGGTCTCTTTAAAATGTTTTCTTTTTAATGGATGAAATCTGAATCTAGAATTTCTTAAATTATTTTTGTCGAAGACCATCTGGACTATAAGTGAGGTTATTTTTTAATATATTTTTTTTTTCAAAGAACAACTTGGGTTTTTTTTTTTTTTTTTTTTTTTTTTTTGAATATCAAACGTGGATTTAAAAAATATTTTTTCAAGGATCAGGATAAGCTATAAATGAGTTATTTTTAATTTTTGTTTTTCAAATATCATCTTGGCTATCATCTCAGATTTTTCCAAGGACTGTCCGGCGGATTTTTACTTTTTATTTATTTTTCAGGAGTCATCTGGGCTATAAATGAAATCTTTTTTTAAAATTTTATTAAGGACCATCAATGCTATAAATGGCGATTTTTAAAATGTGTTTTTAAAGAATCAAACTTGGATGCATTAAATTATTTTTCAAGGACCATCTGGGCTATGAAGGTGGAATTTTTAAATATTTTATTATGGACATCTATGCTATAAATGGGGATTTTTAACATATGTTTTAAAGGATCAAACTTGGATTTAATAAAATATTTTTCAAGGACCATCTGGGCTATGAATGAGGTATTTTTCAATATTAGTTTTTCAAGGATCATCTATGCTTTAGACTGAGATTTTTTAAATATTTTTTTTTTCACGGACAATCCAAGCTATAAATGAGAATATTTTTATTAGAATATTTAAATTTTTTAGAATTTTGAAAAAAAAAAAAAGATCTGGAACCCGGAAAATACTTTTTCATTTTTTCATGAAATTTGGCGAAATAAATCCTTATAGTTTTACATCCTTAAAATTGTTGGTATTATTTAATAACAGCATATTCTTGTCGTGTTATAATTTTGCAACAGTATATTCTTGTTGGTTGGCCTGGGGCCTCCAAGCGGGAAAACTACGAAACTACTCCACAAAAGGAAACAAAAAAAAAAAAAAAAGTGTTACCCGATGATCATTCTCATCATTGTTTGTGGAATAACTAAACAAAAATATCTACCCCCGCCTCCCCCCAAAGCTGTAAGTTTCAAAAACTTGCCAAACCCTTAACAATCTCAGTTGGAATTCAAAGACATAGTTTCTTTTGAGGAGTGGGAGTCTTTAAACGACGAGGAAATACCAACATAAAATGTTTTCCTTTGAGCACTTTTCTTTTTCCTGTAAGTCTCTTAAAAATTTGTTCAAAGGATATGTAAGTACGTGATGTTGCCTTAGAACCTCCTGGAGATTTTAATTTTATATTTTTGCCAAACATAACAGGTTAGCGGTTTTGAGATACCCCGCTTGTACATGTACAAGAGCGTGGATGCATGTGTGTCGAAGCGAAAAAAAATCTAATTTATTTATGTCATAAACAGACAAAGATAAATAAAAATAACTCCTTTATATTGTGGAAAATGTTCGCGATAACAGTTGCAGGATGGAGTTGGATTTTTTTTCTTGATTGTACATGAAAAGATAATTTTCAATTCAAAAAATATACAAAAAATATTTTGCACACAAAATAGTCACAGGATGTAAAAGGATATTTTTCAAGGAGCATTGAATTTACAAACATAGGTGTTTAAGGGCCATCAGAGCTATAAAGAAAGAAGAACCTTAGAATATACAAACATAGAACTTCAAAGCTAAAAATGTGGATTTTTAAACATTTTTTTTTTAAATTTAAGGTGCAAATGCGGATTTTTAAAGAATAGTAAGGGATATCCAAACTACAAACGTGTCAAGAGTCTTCAAAAATAAAAACTTGAATTTCTTAAACTTGCAAACCTTGATTTTTCCTCATATTTTTTTAAGGATCATCCAGATTGGCAACCATGCATTTTTTAAGGAATGATAATCATGGATTTTTATAAAATATTTTTTTCAGAAACACCCTCGCTATATACGAGAATTTTTTAAAATATTTCAAGGACTATCGTGGCAACAAAAGAAGGTTTATAAAATATCAGGGACCATCCCGATGACATTCCCGGAACTTTAAAATACTGTGCTTAACCATTTTTAAGGACATTTTTCAAGGACCACGCTCTTGGATTTCTAATTTTTTTCAAGGACCAAACGTGGAATTTTTGAAAAACCAATCCTGGATTCCTTAATATATTAACATTTTTTATATATTTTTAAAAGGACCAAACGTAAATTTTTCGAAAATTATTTTTTCAAGTACCAAACGTGTATATTGTTTAATATTTTTTTCAAGGACCAAACTCGGATTTTTTTAAATATTCATATATTTTTTATTCAATATTCAAATATTTTTTTAAAAGGATCAAAGGATTCAAGGATCAAACGTTAAGATTTTTAAAAGGATTATTTTTAAAAGTATCAAACGTGGATTTATAAATTATTTTTTCAAGGATCAAACGTGTATTTATAAATTATTTATTTCAAGGATCAAACGTGGATTTATAAATTATTTATTTCAAGGATCAAACGTAGATTTATCAACATTTTTTAAGGATCAAAAGTTGAAGGATTATACGAGGATTTATCAAAAAAAATTTAAGGATCAAACGTGAATTTATAAATTATTTATTTCAAGGATCAAACGTGGATTAATAAATTATTTTTTTCAAGGATCAAACGTGGATTTATCAACATTTTTTCAAGGATCAAATGTGGATTTATCAACATTTTTTCAAGGATCAAAAGTTGAAGGATTAAACGTAGATTAATCAAAAAAAAAAAAAAAAAAAAAATTAAGGATCAAACATGGATTTATCAAAAAAAAAATTAAGGATCAAACGTGAATTTATAAATTATTTATTTCAAGAATCAAACGTGGATTAATAAATTATTTTTTTCAAGGATCAAAAGTTGAAGGATTAAAAGTAGATTTATCAAAAAACAAGTAAGCAAAGGCTACAGTCGAGCGGGGCCGACCGTTGAATACCCTACAACACTATAATAAACGATACTGTTTATATAGGCGAGATACTCGAAAGAATTCCACAAGATATTGTGACAAATAATAAAAGAAAACCATCAGGTTTCGTTCTCTAATTTTCGAATAATGGCAACTTAAACTAATTTAAATGGTCTTCCTAGATCTGGAACCAATATTTCCCAAAGACCTATAATCTCTCAGAAGTGGCAAAAGATAAACATTTATTATTGGTTTTTGACTGAAACGCATCTATATGAGATACAGACATTTGACTATATTCTTCTACGAAATCAGCGTTAACGAAATTGTCAGAAGTGCGTCTTTCCTGTATTTGTGAATTCTCCAAAAAGTCACTGGAATGGACATTTTCGTATTTTGTCTACAAAAGTTGGCAAACTATTTCGCACATTGAATATTTTTGGATGGCCATCCAAAACTGCTTGGCTTTTGCAATGTCCGGTAACCCCCATTCAAATGTGCGTGAGGATCGGTTGATAAATACAACCTGCTTACAATTTTGCAGTTTTTTGGTCCATTTCAACCCCTAAATATATGGCGATTATCTCCAAAAAGAGTAGGCTTCTATTCTGACCCTCATCTTATCCCCATGCAAAATTTCGTAAGGATCGGGCCATAAATGCGATCTGTATATGATATCCTGATATCCCAACTACTTAGTTTTGTTAGCTGTAGAAATATTACCAAATGTTTAATTCAAAATGAAAATATGCCAAAAATATGACAAAATTGAAAAAATATGAGAAAATTTTAAAAAAATCAATATTTTCATCTTCATAGAGATATTTTTATGCGATTTTTTAGACGTTTTTTCTTTCCCGCCAAGAGGCCATTCTTAATTAATGAGAACTGTCGAAATCAGTTCAGCCGTTCTCGACATATAAGAGATCTTTCAAGCATATCTTCTTTGATAGACATATATATCGCACATATTTCGCTATATATCCGATTTGTTGGATGTTAACATCAATGTAAATGTCAGAAGTAACCTTGTCATGGCTTTGGGATTTCGCCGGTATTTAAAATATTCGCGGTTTCATGAAAAATTTTGAATTTTTTCAACACAAAAGATATGGTCTATTTTACCCGCTAAATATTATCCGATGACCACCCAACTTGGTAGGCTTCTTCTCCGCCCTAAACTCTAGCTACATGCGAAATTCCGCGTCGATTGGTCAATAATTGCGACCTGTATAGCTGCTGCAAAATCCGACATTTTTTCAGTATTTGGTCCATTTCAACCCCTAAATAATATGCGATCATCTCCAAAAGCAATAGGGTTCTATTCTGGTCCAAGCCCCACCTACATTCAAAATTTCGTGAAGATCGGGCCATAATTGCGACCTATAGAGTGATTACAAATTAACATGGACAGACGGACGGACGGACATACATAGCTAGATCGACTCAGCTCGGCGAGCTAGGAAGATCCATATATACTTTCCTATATGGGAAACCAATATTTCGGGGTGTTACATAAATTCTGGCCCAATCAAACTTATAATACCCCCAACACATAGTGTGGTAGGGTATAAAAATTAAGGATCAAACGTGGATTTATCAACATTTTTTCAAGGATCAAAAGTTGAAGGATTAAAAGTAGATTTATCAAAAAAAAATTAAGGATCAAACGTGGATTTATCAAAAAAAAAAAAAAAAGGATCAAACGTGGATTTATCAAAAAAAATTTAAGGATCAAACGTGGATTTATCACAAAAAAAAAAAAAAATTAAGGATCAAACGTGGATTTATCAAAAAAATGTTCAAGGATTAAAGGTGAATTTATCAAAAAATGTTCAAGGATTAAAGGTGAATTTATCAAAAAATGTTCAAGGATTAAAGGTGAATTTATCAAAAAATGTTCAAGGATCAAACTTAGATTTGCTCAAATATATTTTTTCAAGGATCAAATCTGGAAGGATCAAACGTGGATTTATGAACATTTTTAAGGATCAAAAGTGGAATGATCAAACGTGGACCTATCAACATTTTTTTAAGGATCAAAAGTGGAATGATCAAACGTGGACCTATCAACATTTTTTCAAGGATCAAACGTGGATTTTTTTAAATTTGTTTTCAAG
Organism: Musca domestica; assembly: GCF_030504385.1. Lineage (NCBI taxonomy): Eukaryota > Metazoa > Arthropoda > Insecta > Diptera > Muscidae > Musca > Musca domestica. Next base: position 15,128,148 of record NW_026712409.1, on the reverse strand, counting down.
GATCAAATCTGGATTATTTCAAAGATTTTTTTTTAAAGATCAAGCGTTCTTAAATAGTTTTTTCAGCGATGAAACGTGGAAATCATTGAAGTAAGTTTTTCAGGGATCAAATAAATCCAAATAAAATATTTATTTCAAGGATCATCAGGGCCAAAAAAAGATGTATTTTTAAATATATATATTTTTAAAAGCCATCTTGACTATAGGACCTAGGATTATTTGGGATTTTTTAAGGACCATTCAAGCTGTAATTGAGGATTTTTTCATGGTTTTTCAAGAAGCATGTGGGATATAAATAAAGAATCTTTGAAACATTCTTTTTAGGGACCATCTTTGCTATAAAATAGATTTTTTCTCAAGGATCATCTGAGCTATAAATGAGGTATTTTTAAAAATTTTTATCAAGGATCGTTAACTGTAAAAATTGAAAAATTGCAAAAAATAGAGATTTTTTAAATATTTTTTTTCAATGACCATCCAGGCTATAAGTGAAAATTTTTTTTAAATATTTGTTTTCAAGGAAGAAATATTTTTTTTTCAAAGACCATCTGGCATATGAATAAGGACTTGTTGTAATATATTTTTCAAGGATTATCCGGGCTATAAATGAGGTATTTCTAATTTTTTTTTTTCAAGGTCTATCTGGGCAAAAATGAGTCATTTTTATATATTTCAATGTCAACTGGGCTACAAAGGAGGCATTTTTATTTTTTTTTACTTTTTCAAGGACCACCTATGCTATGTATGGACATTTTAAAAATATTTTTTCAAGGATCATCCCGGCTATAAATGACATTTTTTAAAATTATTTTTTTTTTATTATTTTTTTTTTTTTCATTTTGGCTACAGACAAGATATTTGAAAAAATTAAGGTCTATTTGAGCTGCAAATGAAGATTTAAAGAAAAAAATTCAAGGACCATTTGAGCAATAAATTAACAATTTTTTAATATTTTTTCAAGGACCATACAGAGTAAAAGTAAGATTTTTAACTGAGGATATTTGTCAATGAGTAAAGTTGAATTTCCAAAGATTTTTTCGAGGGTCATCAGGGTTATTAATCTGAATTTTTCATTAGTTCGTGGAATTTTAAATAATATTTTCCAAGGTATATTCAAACAACAAATGTGGATTTTTCGAGAAAAGTTTTCTAGGATCCTTTTCAAAGAAATTTTTGACTACAATCGAGTTTTTTTCATCAAACATTTTCACTGACTATGAAGGCTGCAGAATATTATATTTTTAAAAGACCTGATCGAAATATGGATTTTTTTAGACTAAATCAAGAAATTTGAACTCGATCTAGAGATGTCCGTTCATCCGTTTTTTTTTTAATTTTAAGTTACGGTTGTCCTTGAAAAAAACTTAAAACTAGGAATTTTTAAAGATATTCTTTAAAGAGCATTTTTCAACAAATATCAAGACCATTAGTGTGGACTCTTTGAAGAATAACTTTCAAGGCATTCATTTCCCCAATTTCATTCCAAATTCAAATGCCGAATTTTCCATTTGCCATGACATGACTCATACCCAGACTGATTCCGTTTAAAATTTGTTCTTTTTTTCTGGTGTCATCCGGAAACAGACATACCTTGTATATTTTGTACAATATGCAAATATGTTTTGGGAAAATGTTCAAAAAAAAAAAAAAAAAGAACAACTACAGGAGGTAACAAAGGAATTACAGAAAAATATTTGAAAAACGGAAATGGCACAGATGGAATCATACAACCAATGCACACACACACACAGAGAAACACCCATAGTTCAGATACCCAAAGGAAACTGAAGTCAAGTGAATTCCAAATTTTTGTCGCAACAATTTTCTATTGTTTCTTCTCGGTTAAGGACAATTTATCAAGAAAAAAGGCAAATTTTTCGGTTTTACCCAGCTGGTAGTTTGTCATCATAAGCAGCAGCAGCCGAATCATGGTTAATGCTTACTTGTATCGCCTGGATGTAAGGGTATTTATGTGTGTGTGTGCAAATGCAAATTCTCGAGTTGATTTTCTATGCATGATGCCATCATCATAAGAAGCATGAAAGAATGTCACTCCAGGGATAATGCAAATGCATGCCAGGAAAACAATTTTAAAACCACAAACGAGAAAGAAACGCACACACACACAGCCACCCACTGCATTACATGTCAATTATCCTAAGGTGAACTATGTTTATCGGCTGCAAAGGATGGAAGAAATGACAATAAACGATTATCCTAGAAGTGTTGAGTAAATGATGGAAGACTATTTTTAATGGTCATGTGTCAGACTGGAAAAGTGATTAAATTGTTCAATTTGTAATGGAACAGAAACAGAAAACGAAATAAGAGGATAGGTTGTATATGGAAAGCCATCGACATTTTTTGAGAATCCTTCGAATAGTAAATTATTGTTGTTGAACAAAATTTATCCTTAAATCAGGGAATCATTTAAAGGATTTTTGCTTTAGTAATGTTGCAATAAGTCCTTTTATTCATTGGAAAATAATTTATTTCCTGATGCTTTGTTTGTCATTCTTAGCTGCTTTTTGCCACTTATGGCTTTTATGGCTGTAAACAAAGGAAAAAACTGGGTGGCAATTATTTTCTTAAAAATAGCCATAAAACGTTATGATTCATTGGTCATATTAATCCGACAACATTACTTTTTGTTTCCTAATTGACCATTTATGTCAACTTTATTTCTGTCGTCCTTTATGACCACTTAGGCAGGCATTTATCATGGAGATGGGGAAACATAGAGGGGTTTACACGGCAATCTACAAACCGTATATGGCCTGTAAAGAAGTAATATTTTTCTGTCCTTTTCTCTCTTCAGAAATATTGCAATATCCTGGCTGGAACACAAGCGTAGCTATTTCCCTCAAAACTTTGTCACTTGCCAATTTTATTGCGTTTTAAGGATGATAATTAAAGTTAAAGTAATAAACATTAAACGATGTTAATTTCAAAGTGCCATCGACTACTTGGATGCGAAAAAAAAATAGATGTCCTTTTGGAAACAAAAATTATATCCTTATAATAAAATTAAACTTGTTAATTGACAATTAACAACATATGGTAGCCCCGATGTTGTTAAAACAAAATCAGAGTATTTTTATAAGTAATTAATGGGTTTGGAATTCAAATGAGGTTTTAAGGAAATTGCAAGCCTCGAACGAAGAAAAACACTTTTCCAGGACTTATATCAATAAAAGTATGTCCTGTATGTAAAGCCTTCTACCCAGAGCAATCAGTAAAAAGTCTTACTTGAATAGTAGACCTGTAAAGGGCCCTTTATTCATAGAAGGACTATGAAGGGTACCTATCAATGAAAATTATGGAAAAATACTTTCCAACTTAAAACTTGCAAAAGATTTTCGACCTGGAAACGATGAACAATCAGGGCTGTAAATGAGAATTTTTTTAAAATATTTTTTTAAGGACCCAACTTGGATGAAAAAGTAGTAACGAGATATTATCTTATCTTTAAAGAGAAGATTTTTCACGAGAGAAATTTCAGAATGGGTTTCTCTCCTCTGTGTATAGAACATTTCTCAAGAAGGGCGATCTCTTAAGAGTTCCTCCAGATAGGCTTACTGTAGAAAAAAAATTCTCAAGAAGTCTTCCAAAGATATATGATTTTTCGAGGAAAAAATGACATAGACACAAAAAAATCTCACCAGACATTTTGTAGAAAGAGTGCCTCTTAAGCGGTTCTCTTTAAATAGAAGATCGTATTCAAAATGTTTTTTATGGAAAAAAGTCTTCATAGACAGAACAGTTCTTTGATGGATAGAAAATCTCTCAGAAGGTCCTCTATACAAAAAAAAAAAAAAACCCTCAAGAGGTTCGCTGGATGAGAGACTTTTCAAAAGGCTCTCTGTATATAAAAAACTTTTCAAGAAGGTCTGTAACATAGTAGAAGATTTTTCAAGAGAAAAACAAAAAGGACCTTGAAAAATCCTTTGAGAACAATTGTCAAGAAGTTTTCTTTAATTAATCATTCATAAAGAAGTTCACCTAAACTTTTTTTTTAATAGGTCCGCTCTAGATAGAATGCTCTTGTAGCATAGATGCCCAAAACTGCCCAAAATAGTACATTAGCGGCACGTTTTCTCTCTTTTCATCACCGATGTTTGATTGAGAATTCTCAATTGCGCTCATAACCTCTCTCTCAATGTAGTTATGTACATCATTGTCCTGTCTACGGAGAAACCCCTTTCTGTGGATAGAAAACTTTTCTACAAGACCTGTAAAATAATAAATTATTATTATTAATAAATTATAATAATAATTATAAATAATAAAATATTATTATATTAAAAGAGAGAGAGAGAACAGAGAAAAAAAATTACAAAGTCCTTTGTGAAAGGAACAATTTTCATAAGTTTTTAAAAAAATTCAAGGAGAGAAGTTAACGAAATTTTTTTTCTTGTTGATGGAAAACCTCTAAAGAGGCCCTCTGGCCCTGGATAGAAGACTTTTTAAGAGGTCCGATGGATCATTGACGGATGGAGTATCTCTCAAAAGTTCCTCTATGGAAGAAAAGTCGACCCAAGAGGCCTTCTAAATGGGAGAACTCACAAACGGTTATCTGTAGATGGAAAACCACTTATGATGACCTCTCAAGAGCTACTCCAGATAGGGTATTTCTCAATCGGCTCTATGTACATAAAAACTAGTCAAAGGCTCTCGAAAAAATAAATAAATAAATAAATTTTTTAGGAGAGAAATGTAGGGTCATAGAAGAATTCTGAATGAACACGTCTTAAGAGGTTCTCTCCTTATAGAAGGACCTCTCAAATGATATGGATTTTATCATATCGTATTTTTGATGGTAGACCTTCAAAAAGCTCTGCTATTAAAAAAAGTAATTTCAATGGGTCCATCTATTTAAAAGACTTCTCAAGACGGTTCCTATAAATATGAGTCCATTCAAAAGGTATTTAATAGATAAAAAATCTCTTAAGAGGTCATCTAAGAATGTATGATTTCTAAGCAGAGAAAAAGAAAGGGACAGAAAGAAAAATTTCATGAGGTCCATTGTAAAAAGAACAAATACACCTCTGAAGAGGTGGAAGAGAGGGAATTCCCAAGAAGTCTCTTTTTTAATAGAAACCCTGTCGAGAAGTTCGCAATATATAGAAGACCTTTTGTAAAAGTTAGAATTGTATATTACCAAAGCATCCATTGAGTCTACGTTCGCTTAGTACGGACCGTAGAGAGATGTGTTCTTAGGGTAAAAAGTTGCATACAACTTCCTTTGGAGTCTACGTTCGCTTGGGTCGGACCTTAGGGAGAGAGCCGTCCTGACATGAAGGAATTGAGCCGAATTCCTTCTATTGCTCAAAAATGTGTTGGCCTTGAGCCGAATGAGAAACAGTGCTCTTACATAAATATTTTAAGAGAATAACCAAGATAAACGAACCTCAAGGAGGTCAGGAGAAAAGACTTGTATATGGGTGAGAAAAATGTTTTCTATAGAGAATTGTGTATGGGCATAAATAATTATTTGTCACGCTGAAGGTCCTGTTCAATATGTTTATAGTTTATAGGATTAGCGAGTTAAGTCCGGATAGCTCAGTCAATGAACCTCAAATCGGTGTGAGGTTCATAAAAATAAATAAAATAAAATAAAAATAAATAAATGTACAGTTTATATCTTGAAGTTTAACCAAAAATTGCTTTGCAGTTCTGGCAGGTAGAAGACCTATCAAGAAGTTCTGTACAGAAGGGGTCACCTACTAATAGAAAACCTTCAACTACACGTAAGTGGAATGCCTTTCGGCATATCATCCATATGTAAAGAGCCTTCCAAGATTACATATGTGCAATAATATAAGCTCTCTCTGTCTTCCTTAATACATTTCCTTTGTATTTTATTATCCTTTAACGTTGACTTTAATTTCTTGTGCTACTACTGCTACTACAATTTCAGTTTGTATATTGTTATTTTCGTATTACGATTGCATAACAGATTTTTTTTGTACTCATCTGGCTGACAGCAGATTTGTCATGCATGCATGTTGTTAACAGCAACGCACACAGATTTGCTTTAAGGATTTGCATAGTTAATCCTAAATGAGAATGCATTGAGAGCAAAGGATGTAATTTTTTGTGATTTCATTTTAAATATTATTTTTTGGATGGTTGCCGATTCAATTGCAATGGGAATTGCAATAGGGGAAACAGATTCTTATGAAGGTAATTTAAACGAAATTTATATTTGGAGTATAAAATCTGAATATTAAACTATTACGTATTCCCTTTACTAATTAATTTTCCTGACGACTCACCCCAGTGTACCTACTCCCATTTAATTAATCACAACATGGCGCATTTAATTTGATTATCACAAAAGCTTCAGCTGCTCCCACCCCCCTAACCCCCTTCCTCGCTCTCTTTTCCGCTGATTTTTCGTTTTGCGAAACAAATTTTCGAATTGTGAAAATATTTAAATCGATAGTTAAATCGTGTTAATGGACATTCAAAGTGAATGGATTTATATTTATTCGCAGCAATCGCAATCGTATTCCGTTTTATGGTTTATTGTTATAGTCTTGTTTATTTCTTGTTTAATGGTTTTTTGTATATATTTTTTTTGGGAGGTGATCGGAGTGGGAGGTAAGGTGGTGGGAGAGGCTCTACTTTTTTCGACTATTTTTATTGTTTGTTTTGTTTTGCCATAGACCGGTGTGGTGGTGATGATGATGACGACGGCGACAAGAAATGGGGGCACTTAAAGGCTTGGCCCGTTGTCACATGATAAAATCGGTTGCAGGTTTATGGCGGACAAACAAAATTGAGAGAAATATTCAAAATAAAAAAAAATTGGAGAGGTGTTATTTTGACCTGCATTAATATTTCATCCATATTTAGTTTAAGCACCAGTGATTTCCAGGATCCATGGATTTTGAAAGCTTACTTGTTGCCCTGCCAGCTCTTTTATTTCCAATTATTTTTCATTTTTTCATCACCTATTGTAATATAAAAACAAAGATTTTTTATATCCGCCACGTAAGGAATACTTGACTTATATCCTAATACAATGTCCAGAAAATTCTCAAAAGAAAAAAAAAATGGACGTTTCGTTTTATGCCGGCCATACCTACATTGAATATTTTTCCGAGAGTAAAAATACCCATTGAGTAACTGATTATTAATTAAATAAAATTTATTAAATCTGATTTGTTTGGAAATTGAACCAAATCTCCAAAAAAAATCCGAAAATCATTAGGAATCTTTTAAGGGGACTGTACGCGGGTCAATATGGTCGATTTCCAAAATCAAAAATTTTAGAAACATATCAAAGCCTGAATTTAATTAAAATGTAAAATATCGAATTCGAAAATTAGAGTATGAATCAGGCGTATGCGTTATGCTAACTTTTTTTTTGTGAAAATAAAGTATACGCACACCAGTACCAAATATAAAATCTGAAGATGTGTTATTACAACCTACATTAATAGTTCGTCCATATTTTTTTATTTAAGCACCAGTCATTTCTAGGATCCAGGGATTTTAAAAGCTTACTTGTTGCCCTACCAGCTCTTGTATTAACAGTTATTTTTGAATTTTTTCATCACCTATTATACTATGAAAACAACCAACTTTTTATATCCTCCAACTAGAGAAAACTTGACTTACATCCTAATCCTCCGTCCCGAATATTAAAAAAAAAAAAAAAATAATAATAATAATAATAATAATAATAATAATAATAATAATAATAATAATAATAATAATAATAATAAATAAATAAACTTTTGGATTTTTGAGTAACCGATTATAAATCAAATCTGATTTGTTTGGAAATTGAACAAAATCCTAAAAAAAAAATAATAATAAAAATAAAATTAACAAAACAATCCGAAAATCATCAGGAGTATTTTATGGGCACTATACGCGGGCCAATATGGTCGATTTCCAAACTCAAATTTTTTAGAAATATATCCAAGCCTGTGTATTACAATACATTTCATTGTGAAATACGAATGGAGTGTAGATCTCCATTTCATGATGGAGGGCAAAAAAATGTAAAATATCGAATTCGTAAATTAGAATATGAATTTGGCGTATACGTTATGCTAACTTCCTTGGGAATATAAAGTATACGCACACCAGTACCTAATAATAAAAGAGCATCATTTTTTTGTGAACCCACACACACATGTGAATATAACCCAACAAAAAAAGTATGCGGGATGGTGGAGAGACATCTTCCTATAAAAAATATAAATTTTTATCAATATAACCTTATATTTCAAAACTATGTTTGGAAAATTATGAATTAAAGAAGTAAAAAAGCTGTAATATACCCTCCACCATTTGGTACAAATTTGGCATTTTTCAAAAAAAAAAAAAAAAAAGAATCATTAAAAATCCTGTTAAAATCTTAAAAATACCGAATGTAGCCGTATATTAGGGTCTATACGACGACGTGTACCTGCATAGGCAAGATATTACAATATTTAAATGCGAAACTTGAAAAACTTATAATATACCTAAAATCGTCAGAATACTGAATAAAGGGGGGAACCATGGGGGTTATAAAATGTGAATCTGCACAGACAATTTTCTTTCATAGGCTGTAGTATCCATTAGGAACTTAAAATTTGAAATAATTCCGGTAAATAATGTCGCTAAAATCATCAAAATACCGAATTTGGGGGGGTACCCTTATATGGTGGCTATACGAAGACTTGGACCTGCACAGACAATTTTCTGTCATAGGCTGTAGTATTCATTACGAAATTCAAGTGCGGAATTTGAAACAATTCAAGTAAATAATGTCGCTAAAATCATAAAAATACCGAATATCGGGGGCTACCGCTATATGGGGGCTATACGAAGACGTGGGCCTGCACAGACAATTTTCTGTCACAGGCTGAAGCATTCATTACGAACTTCAAATGCCAAATTTGAAAGAATTCCGATGAATATTGTCGCTAAAATCATCAAAATACCGAGTTTCGGAAGGTACCGTTATATGGGGGCTGTACGAAGACTTGGACCTGCACAGACAATTTTCTGTCACAGGCTGTAGCATTCCTTGCGAACTTCAAATACCAAATTTGAAACAATTCCGGTATATAAAGTAGCTAAAATCATGAAAATACCGAATATCGGGAGGTACCGTTACATGGGGGCTATACGAAGACGTGGACCTGCACAGACAATTTTCTGTCTTAGGCTGTAGCATCCATTACGAACTTCAGATACCAAATTTGGAAGAATTCCGGTGAATAATGTCGCTAAAATCATCAAAATACTGAATATCAGGAGGTACCGTTATATGGGGGCTATACGAAAACTTGGACCTACACAGACAATTTTCTGTCACAGACTGTAGTATCCATTATGAACTTTAAATAATAATTTTGAAACAATTCCGGTAAATAATGTCACTAAAATCATCAAAATACCGAATATCAGGGGGTACCGTTATATGGGGGCTATACGAAGACGTGGGCCTGCACAAACAATTTTCTGTCACAGGCTGTAGCATTCATTGCGAACTTCAAATACCAAATTTGAAATAGTTCCGGTACATAATGTCTCTAAAATCATCAAAATACCGAATATCGGAGGATACCGTTATATGGGGGCTATACCAGAACGTGGGCCTACATGGCTCATTTTTAATACCAAAAGTCCTGCAGACATTATATACATATAAGTAAAATTTTATCAATCTACTTTAATTTGTTCGGAAGATAGAGTGATTTCCACAGACAGACGGACATCGCTAAATCGACATAGAATTTAATGCTGATCAAGAATATATATATACTTTGTGGGGTCTAAAATGTATATTTCGAGGTGTTACAAACCTTATATACCCTCCATACTATGGTGGAGGGTATAAAAAGCAAAGTGGTTTTTTAAAAAAACCTGTTAAGACCTTAAAAAGGATTTCTATTTAATTTGAATATTTGCATAAAGATCTTAGAGATGTAATATAGAAGTATTTTCAGAAGTCTTTAAAGATCCTGAAAATGTTCTGACCTTTATAAATGTTAACTTAATGGCCGTCACAGCCATTCAATCAATTTTTTCTTTTACCATTTGTAATGGGTCGTAGAAAATTTAATTGCAATGAAATTTTAATTGTCTGCACATAAATATTCGGCATTAATGTCTTTATTGCATATTTACATTTGTTTGGAAGATAATTTATTTGTTAAGGCCAAGAGGTTAACGACTTTGGCTTTTTGTTAATCGCCTAACTGGGAAATGGAGAATCTGGCAATTCTGCTTAAAAAGACTATTTTTTTTTGTGCTAAAGAGAAGGGATTTCTTTGTCTTGCCAATTCATAAAAATTTAACATTAAAGACAAGGCAAGGGAAAAATGACGAAAGATTGCAGAAAGGTGAAAGTTCTCGTATTTGTGTAAGACTTGTAGAAAATCTGCCGCCTATATGTACACAAACAAGTTAAAAAGTGTCAGTCGGTTTTGCCGAGAGATGTATACCCTCAGTAAATATTCGAATATTTAAATATATTTTGTTCTTCTGTTATGATAATTCAAATTGTTGACCCTCTATGGAGTAGGTTCGGAAGAAATGGACCAATATTGTCAATTTCGTATCGGACCTAAATATATATGATAAAAGTATTGCAATGTGCCAGGTCTGGACTATATTGGTTACTTCCTTCACTTTATATGAGGTATGTGACAATTCTTAAAAAATGTTAAAATATTCGATAGATACCAGATACAGGGTGAGATAAAAAAACTGCAACAAAATCAAACGACATAATTTTTGCACTTTTTTTTAAATTTTATTGAATGAAAGCAAAAATGTCGGAAGTAGCATCAAATTTTAGACTAAGTTTAGATTTGTTTGAATGGGTCACCTTTGGCAAACGGTCAATGAAACCATCACACGCTGCCCGAAAGTTGATTTGCGGTATTTTGCCCCAATCCCGGCGAAGCGCTTGCTTGAGGTGATCGACACTTTGGTATATTTGAGTGCCAACCTTGCTTTCCAAAATACTCCAGACACAATAGTCCAACGGATTGGTATCCGGAGATTTTGGTGGCCGAATTTTGCTCTGCGGCATTTTGGTCCATTCCCGGCGAAGCCCTAGATTGACACTTTGGTATTTCTTAGTGCCAACCTTTCTTTCCAAAATACTCCAGACACAATAGTCCAACGGATTGGTATCCGGAGATTTTGGTGGCCATTGTGCGCTGGAATTGAAGCGAGGAGCCTCATTTTGTAACCATTCTTAAGTGCGATGATGCTGAGTTCTGCTGGAATGTTGAAGGTCTGTAGCAAAAATGTTTGGGCTTTAATACACCCTCCAGAATATTTTTGCGATAATATTCGGCATTTATTCTGATGCCACGGTCGCTTAGTACGAGCGGAGAGAGACCATCGGCTGTTATGGCTGCCCACCCAATCACCATTGCCGGCGCTTGAGTTCTGGTGACCAACCGAAGATGCGCATTTTCAGCTGACCTTTTTGGCAAGTAAACACGATCAAAGAATGCTAGACAACGAATGTTTTCTCATAGGAGAAAACCAAATTCGGCAGTTCACCACCTTCGGCCAAGCGAAGCAACTCTTTGGCTTTTTTGAGTCTATTTTCTTTCTGTTGTGGTTCAAGTTCTTGCACTTTAGGAATTTCAATGGCTTTACCCCGAGATCATTTTTCCCTATTTGCCGAATGGAATATTGCCATATGTACAGCTCACGAGCCATTTTTCGGCCACATTTTCATCTTCACAACATATCTTGTCCGAAATTGTCCGATCTCTACCATCTTTATAGCAGATCTTGTGTTGATAGAAATATTGAGATATGCCTAGTCAGAATGGAAGCGGATGTTAATTTCGCGTTTTATGAGCTTCATGTTTATCGAAATATTGACCCTTGGGGAGGTACCACAAGGCGTAGACCAATATATTCCATCTTCAGACCAGATTTTATAAGCGTTAGTACCTGGTACCTGATGGAGTGGACTGATATTGTCCATTTTTGGACCTGACCTAGCACTGATGCAAATGTTAGGATTTACAAAGTTGAAGCAAAATTGGATTATCCTTTCTCTTTCTGTGCAGTCAAATATTTTTTTTTTTTTGAAAATTTTGACGTTTTGTGGGCGAGATGCCAGAAGGGTGGACCGACATATTCCATCTTCAGATCACTAAAAATATTGGAATGTGTGAAATTTAAAGATAATCGGAGTCTTACATCAGATTTTATAAGCGTTATAATTTTTCAAAATTTTGATCCTTTTTGGGGGAGGTACTTGATGTAGTGGACCGATATTGTCCATTTTTACACCTGACCTAGCACTAATGCAAACATTAGGATTTAAAAAGTTGGAGAAAAATCGGATTATCCTTTCTCTTTCTTTGCAGTAAAATATTTTTTTTTTTTTGTTTAGAAATTTCGACCATTTGTGGGGAGGTACCAGAAGAAGCAGACCGATATATTCCATTTTCACAGCAGATCTTGTGTTAGTAGAAGCAATGGAATGTGTGTAATTTAAAGACAATCGAACTCTTACATTACATTTTATAAGCGTTAGAATTTTTCAAAATGTTGATCCTTTGTGGGGGAGGTACTTGATGGAGTGGACCGATATTGCCCATTTTTACACCTGACCTAGCACTGATGCAAATATTAGGATTTAAAAATTGGAGAAAATTCGGATTATCCTTTCTCTTTCTTTGCAGTAAAATATATTTTTTTTTGTTTGGAAATTTCGACCTTTTGTGGAGTAGACCGATATATTCCATCTTAACACCAGACTTTGGGTTAATAAAAATATTGGGATGTGTGAAATTTAAAGACAATCGAACTCTTACATAACATTGTATAAGCGTTAGAATTTTTCATAATTTTGATCCTTTGTGGGGCAGGTTTTGGATGGGGTGGACCGATATTGTCCTGACCTAGCACTGATGCATATATTAGGATTTGCAAAGCTGGAGCAAAATTTGATTATCGTTTATCTTTCTGTGCAGTAAAATATTTTTTTTTTTGGTTTGAAAATTTTGACCTTTTGTGGGGGAGGTACCAGAAGGAGTGGACCCATATATCGCATCTTCACAGCAGACCTTGTGTTAGTAGAAATAATGTATGCGTGTAATATGAAGACAATTGGACTCGTACATCAAATCTTATCCTTTCTGATTCTTTGTGGGGAAGGTACTTGATCTAGCATTGATGCAAATATTAGGATTTGCAAAGTTGAAGCAAAATCGGATTATCCTTTCTCTTTCTGTGCAGCAAAATATTATTTTTTTTTTTTTTTTGAAAATTTCGACCTTTTGTTGGGGAGGTACCAGAAGGAGTGCACCGATATTGTCCATTTCCGAGTTCGATCTAAGTATGGTAATAATATTACCATTTACCAAGTTCGGACTCCCTTATATAGTTATCATGCCCACTAGGCAGACAGACGGATGGACGAACATTGCTAGATTGACTCCAAATGTCCTGAAACGGATTTGGACCAAAGAGACCTAGGGTCTAAACCCGTAACTTCGATGAGGCACGTTTTGGTCGTATCGACATATGGCTGAGAGTGTAAAAAAAAAATCGAAAATATTTCCCAATTTTTTGGAACAATTTTTCCTTGTCCTTTTTCGAAGAAGCATAAAGTTACGTTTGAGTAAAAAATTGTTAAAAACAAAAAAAGAAACAATGAAATCAAAATTTCACCATAAATCTTAAAATAAATCATATATCTAATTGTAATAATTTTTAGGAAAATTATATTCAAAATTTATATATTATGAAAATATTGAGTTTACCTTTTTAACACTGAAAATCCCCCTCAATACCTATTTTTTAGGGAAATTGTCAAAATAAGAAACATTTTAGAATAAATGAAATCAAAAAGATCTAAAAAAAAAAATTTTAAAAAAAAACTTTAAAAATTCATAATTTCCCTAATTTCAAAATATGTCCCATTTCCCAAACCACTGCCAACGTATCACGTAGCAATTACATCCATGTCACACATAATTACATTTGTAATTCTATTACATTTCTCAAAAAAAAGAAACGAGTACCAAGTTTAGTTTAAATTCTTCTCCTTCGAATCTAATTAACAACATAAAAGGATTTCTAACATTTTCTTTGAATCCTTACTATTTACATTTTCATTAGGATGTCATTATTATTTGAGCAATGAATTCGTTTGGGGAGGGGATTGGAGTCATCAGGTATGTTCGGCACAAAGGAATGGAAATACTACAGAACGACATGCGAAACTTTAGTTTGGTGACACAAAGCAGTAACACTTGTTGCTCACCCACACACACGCACATATTTCATACAATGAATGGGCGGAACTTTATGCAACACAAAGACACACATCCCCACACTCATACTCACACACCCACAATTACGTATGCAAAATAATCTATGTGGGTATTCAGGCAAGTGTATCGCATATCTTGAAATTCCTTTTTGAAAGTATGCCTTGAATGAAAGAGGGGGGGGGGGGGTCTTAACCCTCATTCTCGCTGGTTGTGTCAACAAGGTTGTCGGCTGAAAGGCACGTGTTCAGTACCCCCTTCACCTTTTGAATTTGAATTTTGTATGAATGCTGTTTATTCGCTTTGCATGTGAATGAATTGAAATATTGTGGGATCGGATTCTGCGAATAACATATGGCCATTGTTTGAAATCAAATATTACAAGAAATTATTTTAAACTTTTAAACTTGTGATGACTTGAGTGAAAATTCGGAGTCTGATTGCCTCGTAAATTATTTGCAAATCCAAATCTTTAAAAAATATATTTTGCCGAACGGCTCCTTTCTATGAGAACATATGGCTCTTTAAATGAAATTTATTTCTGGTCATTTCTATCAATCGTAGGTCGCAAAGGTATGACATTTTTTTCAAATTAAAAACAAAAATTGAAAATTTAATATTCGGACCATGGGCAAAAATTACCCAATACATCCCGGAAGACTTCTGCTTTATGAGATCTGTAAAAAGTCCTTTGTCTTTAAAAGCCCCATTGATGGTCTTTCAGGTATACAATTCCAACGAAATTGCGTGTCTCTTTGGAACAATATTCTTCAGGAATTATGGAATAAACGTAGTCATGACAATCCGTCGCAATAAAATTCGACGAGAGTACCGTTTTAAAACTTTAAGTATTTCTATAAAATTTTGAGGGCTCAAATTTCAGGCCCATCCCTTCACAAAATACCAAATTTAGTACATTTCGTACAATTATAGTATACATACATTTCCGTAACCGTAGTACCATTTAGTACATTTCACATAAATGTTTGACACATTTCAAATCCACCGCTAAATCTCCACCTCGGACACCAAGAGTTATCTAAATATCAAATTTCAGAAATTTGTATTAATCTCTTCACCCAGTACCAAATATGTATAGTACTTTTCGTACAATTTTAGTACAGATTTCCAAAACCGCCTCCATATCACAATACCGGATAACAACATTGATCTTGATATCAAATTTCGGAAATCCAGTTCTTTTCGTACAAATATTGGACGCATTTTCAACGCCGCCTCCATAAATGCATTCCAGATATCAAATTTAAGGATTCCAGCCCTATCCCATTACCCAATGCTAAATCTAGTACAATTTGGCAAGTATTTCCAAACTATCTCCAAATCTCATCCTCATCTCTATCCCTTCAACTAATACCAAACATAGTACTAATCTGTACCTTTCGTCCAATTGAAGTAACCATTTCTAAAACCTCGTCTATCTCAATCCCAGATACCAAGAGAAACCTCAATATCAAATTTGAGGATTCCAGCCATATCCCTTGACCCAATGCCAAATTTAGTACCATTTTGGTACTTTTCGTACAAATATTGGGCGCATTTCCAAATCTGAACATCCAAATCTGAACATCAGATACCAACACGTGTCTAAATATTAAATTTCAGGAATTTATCGCCATCCCTTTAACCAATACCAAATATAGTACCATTCAGCACTTTTCGAGCACTTGAAGTACCCATTTCTAAAACCACATCTAGCTCTCAGATACCAACAGAGACCTTGATATCAAATTTGAAGATGTCATCCCTATCCTTTCGCCCAATGCCAAATTAAGTACCATTTAGTACTTTTTGTACAAATATAGGACGCATTGCCATACTGTCCCCAAATCTCAACCTCTGACACCAATGAGATATTTAGTAATTTTCGTACAAATAGAGGACGCATTTCCAAATCTCAACCTTAGATACCAATGCGCGTCAAAATATTAAATTTCAGGAATTTATCCCCATCCCTTTAAATAATACCAAATATAGTACCATTCAGTACTTTTCGACCACTTGAAGTGCCCATTTCCAAAACCACATATATACCTCAATATCAGATCCCAACAGAAACCTTGATATCAAATTTGAGGATTCCAGTACTGTCCCATCAACCAATACCAAGTTTAGTACCATTTAGTACATTTCGTACAAATATGTGACGCAATGGAAAACCACCACCAAATCTAAACCTCTGATACCAAAACTTATCTAAATATAATACGATCTCGTCACTTGGGTAAAAAATGCTTTTTGTCATAGAAGTTATTTTTAAAATAACTTCTGGGGAGAATATCCCAGACAAAAAACAAGGGAGCTGATGAGGATTGGTGGCTCTTTCCGAAACCTAGGTATTCCCTGCCTTACCCCCTGGTAAACATTACCATCGTTCTCCACTAATAAACAAACGTTGTTTTTATAAAAACAACAAAAAAGGGATAAAGCCTGACCATTTTGCAACAACTAAATATAAAATTTCAGATTTTTATCCCTATCCCTTCCACCAATTCCAAATATAATACCATTCTGTATTTTTCGTACAATTAGGGTACACATTTCCGAAACTACTTCCATATGTCCAGGCTACACATGAACAGCGACCGCAAGACCAAATTTCAGTTTTAAAGCACAATCTACTCACCCAATACCAAATTGTATCAAATATAGTACTATTCAGTACAGTTCGCCCACTTAGTATACATTTTCAAAACCACCGTCATCATATATCACAATTACTTTCCAACATCGCACCAAGCACGCTCCACCCAAGAATGGTTACAAAATGAGGTTCCTCGCTTCATTTCCAGCGTACAATGGCCACCAAAAACTCCGAATACCAATCCGTGTCTGGAATATTTTAAAAAGCAAGGTTGACACTAAAAAATACCAAAGTGTCGATCACCTCAAGCAAGCGCTTCGTCGGGAATGGGCCAAAATACCGCAGAGCAACATTTGGGCAGCATGTGACGTTTTCATTGGCGGTTTGAAGGCCATAACTCATGTCAAAGGTGACCAATGCGAACAAATCTAAACTTATTACGAAATTTGTACTATTTCCGACATTTTGAGCTTTCATCAATGAAATTTAACAAGTTAAAAAGCAGTAAGTTCAGCCGGGCCGAACTTTGAATACCCTCCACCATTTGGAATGAATTTGGAAATTTTCAAAAAATAAAAAATATAAAAAAATACCGAATATAGCCGTTATATTGGGGTCTACATAGGCATTGTTTGTCATAAGGCATTACCATATTCAAATTCGAAATTTGAAATAAACGGTGAATAATTATGTAGCTAAAGTCATCAAAATACCGTATATAGGGAGGTATCGTTATACGAAGACCTGGAGCTGAAGAGACAATTTTCTGTCATAGGCTGTAGCATCTATTACGATCTTCAAATACGACATCTCAAACAATTTCGTTGAGAATTGTACCTAAAATCGTCAAAATAGCGAATATAGGGAGGTGCTGACATATGGGACCTGTAAAAAGACCTGTACCAGCATAGACAATTTTCTGTCATAGCATTCATTCCGAAGGTTAAACACGACATATCAAAAAATTTCGGTGGGTATTTTACCTAAACACGTCAAAATATCGAATTTAAGGAGGTACTGATATATGGGGCCTACACGAAGACGTGAACCTGCATAGAAAATTTTCTGTCACAGACTGTAGATCCCATTACGAATTCTAAAAACGTAATTTGAAACAATTCCGATAAATAATGTCGCTAAAATCACAAAAATACAGAATATTGGAAGGTACCGTTATATGGGGGCTATAGGAAGACGTGGACCTGCACAGACAATTTTCTGTCATTCATTACGAACTTCAAATACCAAATTTTAAACAATTCCGGTAAATAATATCGCTAAAATCATCAAAATACCGAATATCGGGAGGTACCGTTATATGGAGCTATATGAAAACGTGGACCTACATGTCCCATTTACGAATTCAAACTGCCTACTGGAAAAATAAACATTT
Organism: Musca domestica; assembly: GCF_030504385.1. NCBI lineage: Eukaryota > Metazoa > Arthropoda > Insecta > Diptera > Muscidae > Musca > Musca domestica. The sequence goes on along the minus strand of NW_026712409.1, from coordinate 15,109,886 downwards.
GTGCAAAATTTTAGCCGTCTATCTCAATTTGTTGGACAGATAGCGAGATTACAACAGGTAGACAGACGACAGACATGCAGACGGATATCCCTAAATCGACTTAGAATTTTACTCTGATCAAGAATATATATGTTGGGTCTGACATAAGTATTTCGAGGAGTTACAAATGGAATGACAAAGTTGATATACCCTCCATAGTATGGTGGAGGGACAGATAGATTATAGCGTTTGGCTTTGTTGCAGATTTTTTTATACCACCCAATATATGACACCTTTGGACCAAGAGTGACCCTCACCCAAAATTTAAGATTTTAGCTTCAGGCATTTCGTCTGGACGTTGATGAATCGTTAACTCAGTCAGTCGGTCAATTACTTTACTCTCTTTTTATACCCTACACCACAAGGTGGTCAGGGTATTATGTCTTTCTGCATTTGTTTGTAACAGGCAAATGGAAACGAGATAGACCCATAGTTCCTTTTGATGATCTGCATAGAATCACATTCTGAGTCGATTTATGCATGTCCGTCCGTCCGTCTGTCCATGTATTTCTGTAAACAAAGTACAGGTCGCATTTATTGCCCGATCCAGATGAAATTTTGTACAGATCATTTGTTTGGCCCAAGGACGAACCCTATTGAAATTGGAGATAATCGGTCAAAATTTAGATATAGCTCCCATATACATCTTCGTCTGATTTGTAATATCATATTAATCTTAGGCCTGAAAATAAGTATGCCAAATTTGATCGAAATCGGTTCAGATATAGCTATAGCTCCTATATATATTGCTCACCCGATTTGTTATTTTTGTCCTCCGCAGCCGTAATATGCACACTGTAACAACAATATTTGGGGAAATATTGTTGTTACAGCTCAGAAATATATTTGCCAAGTTTTATCGAGATCGGTTGAGATTTCGATATAGCTCCCATATATATCTTCGTCAGATTTACCTTTTATTGTGCACCAGACGTCTAATATTTACCCAAATGGGATGAAATTTGGCACTTACGACCGAATTGAGTCTAGAAGCTAGTATGTCAAATTTGGTGAAGATCGGTTCAGATATAGCTATAGCTCCATTTATATAGTTCATCCGATTCGTAGTATTTGTTACCCACAACCGTAATATGCACTCCGTAACAACGATATTCAGGGAAATATATCAAGTACAGCTCAGAAATATCTTTGCCAAATTTTATCGAGATCGGTTCCGATTTGGATATAGCTCCCATATATATCTTTATCCGATTTCAAATTAATTGTGCAGCAAATGGGCAATAAAAGTACGAATTTAAAGATACAAATGCTTCGGCATAATTAGTCCTCCGAACTATAAATTATAATTATAATCATAGCGTGTATGATTAAATTCTCCCATAAAAACTTTTAATTGTTATTTGGAGCTCTACTAAATCAGCAAAGTGGTGTAGGGTATCATAAAGTCGACCCGCCCGACTGTAGGACTTTCTCTACTGGTTATTACTGTAGATATCTCTCACCTAGAGATCAGACGCGCATATGGAATTTTTCCGCCCAGACACCTTCTGGTACCGCTCCTATAAAAAATTATTATTTTTGATTTATAACTATTCGCATGTTCGATTTTCTTTACATTTTGTATCTTCCAATATTTTTATCAGTATTCGATAAAGTGGAATACTTCTGTCCTCAATATCTGGTGTCTCACGTACATTTTAGCATTTTTCCAATATGATCATATAAAGTGAATAAAGTAGTCGACAAGGTCCAAAATAGTCACCTTGTAATATTTATATCAGAATTATATTAAATGGGCAATATTGGCCAATTCCTTCGGAAGCTTTACCCATACAGTTCCAACATTTTGAATTATCATAATGGACAATACCTGAGGGAGGGTATATATGTGAAGGCCAAACCGACTGATATTTGTTTTTTTTTTTTAATTTTTTATATCGAAATCGTTGTTTCGAACTTCTGATAAAAATTTATGTTTTTCTCATTTGCCAACCGAGGAACATAACTCCAATTATACACTAGAAATTACCTACCTTTTTTGTTTATCTCCTTATCTCCGTTTCGAAAACAATTTTGATTTGGGAAAACTTTGCTGCAAGTTTTCAATAGCCTCTTTGCACTTTGATAATTAGTTTTTCACTTAAATGGTTTACATTTAATGAAATTCTGAAAATAAAAGAAATAGGAAAAAAATATTATTGTTATTGTTTTTTAATTGGCATATAGAATTTATTTTTTTTATTGGAAATGTTTATTTTATTTTTTTTTGCATTGAAGAATCACTACAGGGGGGTTCAACTCATTTCACTCATTTTCCTCAATTAGTTGCCATCGATTTACTTGCAATAAAATTTGAATTGCTCGAATAATTTGATTGGTAGTTTTGAATATTAAAATTCATAGACAAAGAATGAAAGAATGTTAAATTATTTATGCAACATTGTTTGTAATGTATGTATGTATAAATAAAAAACAAATGTACATGTGTACTATTGGTAAATATCAATAAAAATTTCCATATAATTTATTTATTTATTTTGTTTTGGATTGGAATTTTTATTGTTTTTTTTTCTGGAAATGCAAATAAATTAAAGCGAATTTCAAAAAAAGAGACAATGAATTAAAATAATAGAATTTTTATACCCTGCAACACTATCTGTTGACTGAATGTAGAGATGGGAAAGGAAACGCCCCTTCACTGCAAAAACTGCAACAAAGTCAAACGCCATAATTTTTACATTTTTGAATTGAATGAAAGCAAAAAATTCCGGAAATGGCATAAAATTTTAGTATAAATATAGATTTGTTCGAATTGATCACCTTTACCTCGAATTAAGACCTTCAAACGGCCAATGAAACTGTCATATGCTACCCGAAGGTTGATCTGCGGTATTTTAGCCCATTCCCGGAGCAGCGGTTGCTTGAGGTGATCCATACTTCGGTATTTTTTAGTGCCGACCTTGCTTTCCAAAATACTCCAGACACAATAGTCCAACGGATTGGTATCCGGAGATTTTGGTGGCCATTGTGTGCTGGAAATTAGGAATTTTGGTATTGAAAATGGACCATGCCGGTCGACGCCTTCGTATAGCCTTCATATAATAGTACGTCCCTTTTTGAAGTTCGTAATGGGTACCACAGCCTGTGACAGAAAATTGTCTGTCCAGGTCCACGTCTTCGTATAGCCCCCCATTTAACGGTACCTCCCGATATTCGTTATTTTGATGATTTTATGGACATTTTTTCACCAGAATTGTTTAAAATTTGGTATTTGAAGTTCGTAATGGATACTACAGCCTATGACAGAAAATTGTCTGTACAGGCTCACGTCTTCGTATAGCCCCCATATAACTGTACCTCCCGATATTCGGTACTTTGTTGATTTTATCGACATTATTCACCGGAATTGTATCAAATTTGGTATTTGAAGTTCGAAATGGATACTACAGCCTATGACAGAAAATTGCCTGTGCAGGTCCCGATATTCGATATTTAGATGATTTTAGCGACATTATTTACCAGAATTGTTTCAAATTTGGTATTTGAAGTTCGTAATGGCTGCTACAGCCTAGGACGGTAAATTGTCTGTGCAGGTCCACCTTTTCGCGTAGCCCTTATATAACGGTACCTCCAGATAATCGGTATTTTGATAATATCAGCGACATTATTCACCGGAATTGTTTCAAATTTGGTATTTGAAGTTCGTAATGGATACTACAGCCTATGACAGAAAATTGTCTGTGCAGGTTAACGTCTTCGTATAGCCCCCATTTAACGTTACCGGTAGACGATTTATTTCCTTCATTATCGGACAGAATGCAGAAAATTGGAAAATTTTTTGTATAGAATCCTAATGACGGATATTATGAAGATTTTGGACACCTTTTTATACCCTCCACCATAAATAGTATGGAGGATATATTAAGTTCGTCATTCCGTTTGTAACTCATCGAAATAATAATTTTAGACCAAACAAAATATATATATTCTTGTTCAGCATAAAAGACGATTGTAAGACGTTCTAGCAGTCCGTCTGTCCGTCTGTTGCATTCACGTTACAGTCAAAACGAATAAAGACAGGAAACTAAAAATTTGCAGTGATTTGTCTTTTATCTGCAGGCAGGCCAGTTCGAAGATGGGCTATATCGGTCCTCGATATCGTATAGCCCTTATATAACTGTACGCCGATATTCGGTGTTTTGATGATTTTATCCACATTTTTCAAGAAGTGACTACTTTAATCCCTGAAAAATAATTCTCTCTATAGGTCCACGATATCGTTTATTCCCCATATAACGGTACCCCCGATATTCGGCATTTTGATCATTTTAGCCACATCTTTTAATGAAATTGTCTGATATTCTATAGAAGGAGTTCCTCGTGACTACTTTATGCCCTGAAAAGGACTTGTCCATATAGATCACGATATAGTATCTCCCATATATAAGTGTACCTCCCGATATTCGGTATTTTGATGATTTTATGACAAAAGTTGCCTATGCAGGTCCACGTCGTCGTATAGACCCTAATATAACGGCTATATTCGGTATTTTTCAGATTTTAACAGTTTTTTTAATGGATTTTATTTTTTGGTATTATTCAAAGTTCGGCAAGGCCCTTATTGCTTTTTTACTTGTTTCAAATACAAAATTTTACTCCCAGCAGATAACTATCCTGGGAGTAGAGAATATTTCTCGTTTTGTTATGGCCGCCATATAACGCTTCTACTCACTTTATTTCGCACTGGTATTAGCAGATTATAGTGGAACTCGTTCGAATCCAGACACATGTATTGAAAAATATTTTATTTTACCTAAATTATTATTTTTTTCTAAACCTTTTTTAATGAACCTTCCAGATTGTCGAATGCCATTGGGAATATAATCCTTTCACCGATGCTCTTTGGACCAAAGTCTAAAAATTGTATGCGACGTTTCCATAAGTACATGTCAAATTTTATATAAATCTTCAAAAAGTTACTTCACCCTTTGTGTCAGCACCCTGCTGGCTACGACCTTGCTTGCCTGCCAACATCATAGTTTCTTAACAATTTATTTAAACTTTTTTATTATTATCGTCATCATTTTTTTCTTTATTTGTTACAAACAACAATAACAACAACAAAGTAAATCTGAATATTTTGACTTTTATTTAAATTTTGTTTGTTTGTTTGTGTTACGTTGTTACGTTACGAAGTCGAAGCCGGGTAACAAAAACAGATCTAATTAAAAATATTTCTCATTTACACAAACACAAGTAGTTCTTATCTTGGGTAAACTTTGCTCCAATGGAAAATGGCAAAAGTCAAACCCCACCAAAAATTAAGAAGAAGAAGAAACACCCATTGTTTTCTCTTGGAAAACAAAACGACTGACACTGAGTGAACGACGCGCCAGAGCAATGAATGTGAAATACTTAACGAGAACTTTGGTTATTGTTGTTCACACAACCCTTTTGTCTCCTGCGGAAGAACAAAAAAAAATGGGTTCAGTTACATACCATAATCGTTTAGATATTTATGAGGAAAAAAGCTGTAAGTTTGGCCGGGCCGATATTTGAATACCCTCCATCATTTGGAACAAATTTGGCAATTTTAAAAGAAATAAAAACCAGGAGGTACCGTTATATGGAGGCTATACAAAGACGTGGACCTGCATATAAAATTTTCTGTCATAGGCTATAGTATCCATTTCGAACTTCAAATACTAAATTTAAAAGAATTTCGGTGAATAATGTCGCTAAAAGTATTAAAATACCGAATATCGGGAGGAACAGTTATATGTGGGCTATACGAAGACTTGATCCTGCACAAGCAATTTTCTGTCATAGCCTGTAGCATCCTTTACGAACTTCAAATACCAAATTTGAAAGAATTCTGGTTAATAATGTCGCTAAAATCAACAAAGTACCGAATATCGGGATGTACACTTATAACGGGGGCTATACGAAGACGTGGACTTACATGGCCCATTTTCTGTCATAGGCTGTAGTATCCACTACGAACTTCAAATACCAAATTTGTAACAATTCCGGTGAAAAATGACGCAAAAATCATCAAAACACCGAATATCGGGTGGTACACTTATATGGGGGCTACACGAAGACATGGACCAGCACAGAAAATTTTCTCTTTTAGGCTGTAGCATCCATTTCGAACTTCAAATACCAAATTTGAAAGAATTCCGGTGAATAATGTCGCTAAAATCAACAAAGTGCCGAATAAAGGGAGGAACAGTTATATGAGCGCTATACGAAGACGTGGACCTGCACAGACAATTTTCTCTCACATGCTGTGGTATTCAATACGAACTTGAAATGCCAAATTTGAAACAATTCCGAAGAATATTGCTGCTAAAATCATCGTAATACCGAATATCGGAAGATACCATTATATGGGGGCTATACCAGAACGTGGACCTACATGGCCCATTTTCAATACCAAAAATCCTACAGACATAATACACATTTGATTGAAATTTTATCAATCTACTTCAATTCGTTCGGAAGCTAGAGTGATTTCCACAGATGGACAGACGGACGGACATCGCTAAATCGACATAGAATTTTATGCCGATCATGTATATATATAATTTGTGGGGTCTGAAATGTATATTTCGAGGTGTTACAAACGGAATGACAAACTTAATATGCCCTCCACACTATGGTGGAGGGTATTAAAAAAACTGGGTTCAGTTACACACCATAATCGTTTAGATATTTATGAGGAACTTCTTGGAAGAAGAAAAACACACACATCTTTATATTCAGTTCAAACACATATTTACATAACTATGTATGTGTGTGCGTGATGAAAAAGTAACTTTGTGAAAAGTATTCAAATGCAAGATATGCATCTTCTCTCTGTGCAAAGTTTCTCCTATTTTTTGCGGTTCGTTTCTTTTCGGGGGGTTTAAAGTTGCATCTTTCATTGTTGTTGTTGGGTTCCCCGTATTTTGTATGTGGGGGGAGGGGGTTAGATTCATAAGTTGATATTCCGACATTAGCCACAAAATTAAATGCCATAGTTATGTTCTGTGGTAATTTAAATTGCCAACTATTGAAAAAGTTTTATGGCCGGAGGATGGGTTGGATTGGAGGTGATTGACAAGGATATCATCACATCCGTAAACAAGGCAATAAGGAAGCGAAGGATTTACTTTTGAAGTTCGCTGAACTAGAGTTAATATTTTTTTTTTAAGGAAATAAGTTTGCGGTAACAGGTTTAATTGTGTCCCTTTGTGGGTGAGGGCCAGAAGGGGTTCGCTGATATCACAGATTCACAACAGATCTTATGTATGTTTGTATATGTGAAATTTGAAGAGGGTTGGAGGTTTATTTCGCTCACTTTGAGTGTTTTTTCTTCAAAACTTGGACCCTATGTGTACGAGGAGGTACCAGAAGAAATGGCCCGAGCTCTACCATCTTTATAACAGATCTTGTGTTGATGGAAATATTGAGAATTGGCAACTCTGTATGGAATCGGATGTTAATTTCGCGCTGTATGAGCTTCATGGATATTCAAAATTTTGACCCCTTGTAGGAAGGTACTAGAAGGAGTGGACCGATATATACCATCGTCATAGCAGATCTTGTGTTAGTAGAAATAATGGGATGTGTGAAATATGAAGAGAACTGAATTCTTATTTCGGATTTTATAATCGTTTTGGTTATTCCCTTCCCTTCCCTTTGTGTGGAAGGTACCAGGAGGAATGGTCCGATTTCTACCATCTTTATAACAGATCTTGTTTTGATGGAAAAATTGGGATTTGCCAAGTTTGAATGGAATCGGATGTTAGTTTCGTTTCGTTTTATGAGCATCATGGATATTCAAAATTTTCACCTTTGTGAGGGAGGTACTACAAGGAGGGGACAAATATTTCTCATCTCTGAACTGTAATAATATTACGAAGTAACAAGTTTGGTTTAAATCGGTTACTCCCCTTGCGAATTATCGTGCGCACTAGCCAGCCCGACCGACAGAGAGATGAGAATGATAGAGATAGACTCCAAATGTCCTGAAACGGTTTTGGTGCAAATAGACCTAGACGTGCCATTATTTCGATGTAGCTGAGAGTATAATAAAGGAAGATTCGTAGAAAAACTGAAATTGCTGCCACTCTTTGAGTAAATAAAGTGATGTGAACGGCCCCATGAGGGTATTAAGGTGTTTTCTTTGAATCAGAACTCCCAAATGGTGGAGCTCGTAGGGAGACGACAATTTATAGATTAATTTCCTTTATTCCGTATAGGATTCTCATGGAGTCTAGTTTTTATAAAAGACTTCCTTTAATTCCGTATAAGGTTTCTCAAGGAGTATGTTTCCTATAGAAGACCTCCTAAGTATGTTGCTTTTGTAGAAATACCTTCTAAAAAACAGAGTTCTTCTAGGGTGTTATTTTCATAAATACCTGCAATATAGTCTTCTCTCTTCGTAAGAACTCCCAAGGGAACAGATTTCCATAGAAGTCGTCTGAAGGGTTCTTTTTCCATAGAAAATCTCCTTAGCAATTTTATTTTAATACGAGACCTCCTCACACCGAATATCGGGGTCGTTTTTCCTCTTAGGGACTTCTTTTCCACAGAATACAAATCAGGGGTCTACTTTGGTTATTTGGGCATTTAAGAAGTCTTTTATCAATGGAAGACCACTTAAGAGAGCCCCCTTCCCAAGAACACCTCCTCCTGCTGCATCATATATATATTTTTTCTATAGAAGACCTATAAAGAGGTAAAAATTAATAAAATGCCTCTCAAGTGTTCATTGAACTATAGAAGAACTTTAAATGGACCTATTTTCTCAAGAACACTTTAGGGAATTGATTTTTCGAGAGAATACTTTTTATCCATAGAAGACCACTTCAGAAATTTTCTCTCATTAAGACTTTTTGTAGGTGTTTTTTTTTAAGATTTGCATTCTAGAGAAGACTTCTTAAGCGATCTTCGTTCATAGAAGACCACTTGAGGAGACTTCTCTTAGTTGGCTTCTTTTCATTAAAGACAGTTGAGGATTTTTCTCAATAAAATGCCTGCTTAGAGGTCATTTTTGCACAGGACACATATAAGGAGATCCTATATCCTATATTAACTGGAGACTTCTTCTTCTCAAATAGTCATTCAGATATATTCTAGAGAAATAGAACCTCTTAAGAGCACTTATATCAATATAAGACTTCTTTAAAAGCCTCTTATTAGAGTATTTATTAAACGGCATTCCATAGAGAGAAGACCTTTTCGAAGGCCCATTTTATTACTTCTTAGTAGGGGAGAGACCTCTCGAGAGGTATTATATTGAAGAATACACCTTAAGAATTTTTCTATAAAATGGCCTATAGAACATTTGAAGAGATATTCTGTGCAAGAAAGACTTCTAAAAGGGTCATCTATGCAATAATTCCATTTAGAGGTCTTCAATGGAAGGAAATTTAAAATTTTCAAAGATATTCTATTTTCAGAATAGAAGTCCTTCTTCATGGGTTGTTTTCCTATTGAATTCCTCTTAAAATGTCTTCTGTACAAATATGGTCCATGAGAAGTAAGCATTAGAAAAAAAGCGACATAAAAAATGTCTATAGAGAGACTTCTATAGAAAGAAGATTTTATCTCTGGAAGGAAGATCCATAAAACGTTCTTTGTGGAATGAGAAACTTTTGAGAGGTCTTCACTGGAAACAAGGTACTTTGTGACTTCTTTCATGGAGGGAAAGTCCCTTTCACAGTATTCTTTGGAAAGAAGAACCCTTCAGAAGTTTTCAGTTAAAATAGGACTCCCGAGTTGGTTTCAATGAAGTTTCTTAGAAAATCTCTTAAAAAATGTAAAAAAGTATTCCTCTTCGAGAGTACGGAGGTCCCCTAAGAGCACTTCTACAGAAAGAGGACCTCTAATATATCTTCTGTGAAACAATGACCCCTTAAGAGGAATTTTTTTTTCTAATGAAAATTAGTCAACTTTGAGAAAAAGAAGTCTTCAGCTAATATAGGACTCCCGAGAGCGCTTTTATGGAGACCCTTAGAAAATCCCTTAAGAAATCTTGACACAAAAAAGGAGTCCACTTAAAAGGTATGCCAGAGTTCCAAGGTTTCTAAAGAGGTCTTCTATAGAAAGAGGATCTCTTCTTTCTATGATACCTCTTCAAAGGTGTTTTCTATAGAAAAAATAAGACCCCTTCCCAAAGGGATATTTCGATGTTAATGAGCTGTAGTTTTTAAGCCATGGAAAACCTCAAGGGAAAATTTCTTAGACCTCCTACCTAGTATTTTATTAAGAGAAAACCACTAGAATGGGCTCGCCATAGCAGACCTCTTGAGGGAGCTTTTTTCATAGGATACCTTTTCATCTTTTTTTACAAAAAAAAAAAAAAAAAAACTACCCTCCACCATTTGGAACGAATTTGGCAATTCTCAAAAACAATAAAATCCGTTAAATTCTGTTAAAATCTTAAAAATGCCAAATATAGCTGTTACATTAGGGTCTATACGACGACATGGACCATGGACCAGGTAACTTTTGTCATAAGCCATTACAATATTCAAATCCGAAACTTAAAAAAAAAAATCGGCGAATAATGTAGCTAAAATCGTCAAAATGCCGAATATCGGGAGGTACCGTTATATGGGGGGTAAAAGAAGACGTGTATCTGCACAGACAATTTTCTGTCATAGGCTATAGAATTCGTTTCAAACTTCAAATACCAAATTTGAAAGAATTCCGGTGAATAATACAGCTAAAGTCATCAAAATAGCGAATAGCGGGAGGTACATTTATATGGGGCTATACGAAGACGTGGACTTGCACAGACAATTTTCTGTCATAGGCTTTAGTATTCGTTTCAAACTTCAAATACCAAATTTGAAACAATTCCGGATGAATTACCTAAAATAGGGAGGTACCGTTATATGGGGGCTATACCAAAACGTGGACCTACATGGTCTATTTTCAATAGCAAAAGTCCTGCAGACATAATATACATTTGAGTAAAATTTTATCAGTCTACTTCAATTCGTTCGGAAGCTAGAGTGATTCACACAGACGGATAGACGGACGGACATCGCTTAATCGACATAAAATTTTATGCTGATCAAGAAAATATATACTTTGTGGGGTCTAAAATGTATATTTCGAGGTGTTACAAACGGAATGACAAACTTAATATACTCTCCATACTATGGTGGGGAGTATAAAAAAACTCGGAAAGGCGCTGATGTCTATGTAAATCCCAAAGATCTACTTTTTAAAGACAACATATTTAGCGTCTTCTAAAGCGGTTATTTTAAGTGATTCTCTGCCTCATAAAACTCATCTAAAGTTCCCAACGAAACAATGACTTCCAATTAAGCGACACAATGTAACCGCTTAATGAAAAGAGCTATACTTATCTTTAAGCGTTTCATATCGGACATGCCGTGGAACAACAATCATGTCAAACAAAGTGTTGTTGTTGTTGTTGTTGTTACTGTTGTCGGCGCTGGTTTGTGGACTGACACCGTCGTTGCCATTATTATTGTTCATGTCAATCACACAGCACTCGGTCATAGACAAAGTCAGCGAAATAAATGAATGACTGAGTGACGGAATGAATGAAAATGTGACTGACTGACCGACTGATGGACTGAATGCATGCATGAATGAATGGATGATTGTGCAGCTGATTGTCGAGATTACACATTCATTCGGATATTTACATTCAATGCACCGGGTGGTTTGGTTAAGAGAAATGCAACCCACACACACACTCACACAATGACATACGCTCTGTGTGTGTGTATGTATGTTTTGTTTGTTTGTTTCAATGAGTGTCAAACATGAGTGTCGAAACCATGCAACTTGTTGATGCCACAGCAATAACCTTACAATTGCAATTACAAAAAGATGCATTTGTGTGCCGGTGTGTGTGTGTGTGCGTGTGCGTCGGTGTGGTGTATGTGTGTCACCCATTAAGCGACGACGACTGACTACTCTGAGTCTGATAAAAATTGAACAAATTTTTTGTGTCACTTCCAATGCATCCACATGCCTAGCATTATGCGAAACATATGAATGAAATAAGAGCAGCGAGACCTCAACCGGTGGCAACATGAAAATGGCGATACTTTTGCATGCGAATCAAGCGTAGAAAGCAATCATACAATCCGTTTTTTTGATTTTTTAATAATATTTTGTCAGGGATTTTGAACGATTTTACATTTTGCACTTTAAAGTCAGAGGAAAAATTAAAAAAAAAAAAATAATAATAATAAATAAAAATTACTTTAAAGCAGGTCGGACCAAACATCAGCTCGTCTATAGAGACTCCCTGAACATAAGATTGCCAATGGAGACTCCTTGAAAGTCACCTTTTGTATAGAAAATCCCTAAATATCAGCTCGTCTATAGAGTCTCCCTGAACGTCAGCTCCTCTATAAAGTCTCCCTGAATATCAGAACGTCATCTCGTCTATAGAGACTCCCTGAACGTCAGCTCGTCTATGGAGACTCCCTGAACGTCAGCCTCGTCTATGGAGACTCCCTGAACGTCAGCCTCGTCTATGGAGACTCCCTGAACGTCAGCCTCGTCTATGGAGACTCCCTGAACGTCAGCCTCGTCTATGGAGACTCCCTGAACGTCAGCCTCGTCTATGGAGACTCCCTGAACGTCAGCCTCGTCTATAGAGACTCCTTGAATGTCAGCCTCGTCTATAGAGACTCCCTAAACGTCAGCCTCGTCTATAGAGACTCCCTGAACGTCAGCCTCGTCTATAGAGTCTCCCTTAACATCAGGTCGCCTATAGAGACTCCTCGGACGTCTGCTAGCCTATAGAGACCCCTCGGACCTCTGCTCACCTATAGAGACTCCCTGAACTTCAGCCCATCTATAGAGACTCCCGGAACGTCAGCTCGTCTAGAGGGACCCCCTGAAGGTCAGCCTCGTCTATAGAGACTCCCTGAACGTTAGCTCGTCTATAGAGACTCCCTGAACGTCAGCTCGACTATAGAGACTCCCTGAACGTCAGCTCGTCTATAGAGACTCCCTGAACGTCAACCTCGTCTATAGAGACTCCCTGAACGTCAGCTGGTCTATGGAGACTCCCTGAACGTCAGCTCGTCTATAGAGACTCCTAGGACGTCTGCTCGCCTATAGAGACTCCTCGGACGTGTACTCGCGTATAAACACTCCTCGGACGTCTGCCCGCCTATAGAGACTTCAGGGACGTCAGCTCGCCTATAGAGATTCCTCGGAAATCTGCTCGCCTATAGAGACTCCTCGGACGCCTATTAAGACTCCCTGAATGTCAGCTCGTCTATAGAGTCTCCCTGAATGTCAGCTCGCCTATAGAGAATCCCTGAACGTCAGCTCGTCTATGGAGACTCCCAGAACGTCAGCTCGTCTATAGAGACTCCTCGGAGATCAGCTCGCCTATAGAGACTCCCTGAACGTCAGCTCGCCTATAGAGACTCCTCGGAGATCAGCTCGCCTATAGAGACTCCTCGAGCGTCTGCTCGCCTATAGAGACTCCTCGAGCGTCAGCCTCGTCTATACAGACTTCTCGGACTTCTGCTGGCCTATAGAGACTCCCTGAGCGTCAGTTCGCCTATAGAGACTCCCTGAGCGTTAGTTCGCCTATAGAGACTCCCTGAGCGTCAGCTGGCCTATAGAGACTCCCTGAGCGTCAACTCACCTATAGAACCTCCCTGAACGTCAGCTCGTCTATAGGGACTCCCTGAGCGTCAGCTGGCCTATAGAGACTCCCTGAGCGTCAACTCGCCTATAGAAACTCCCTGAACGTCAGCTCGTCTATAGAGACTCCCTGAGCGTCAACTCGTCTATGGAGACTCCCCGGACGTCAGCTCGTCTATAGAGACTCGCTGAACGTCAGCCTCGTCTATAGAGACTCCCTGAACGTCAGCCTCGTCTACAGAGACTCCCTGAACGTCAGCCTCGTCTATAGAGACTCCCTGAACGTCAGCCTCGTCTATAGAGACTCCCTGAACGTCAGCCTCGTCTATAGAGACTCCCTGAACGTCAGCCTCGTCTATAGAGACTCCCTGAGCGTCAGCTCGCCTATAGAGACTCCCTGAGCGTCAGCTCCCTGAGCGTCAGAGATTCCTCGGAGATTCCTCGGAAGTCTAATCGCCTATAGAGAATCCTCGGACGTCTGCTCGCCTATAAACACTCCTCGGACGTCTGCTCGCCTATAGAGAACTTGGAAGTCTGCTCGTCTATAGAGAATCCGCGAATGTCTGCTCGCCTATAGAGACTCCTAGAACGTCTGCTCTTCTAAAGAGACTCCTTGGACGTTTGCTCGCCTATGGAGACTCCTAGGACGTCTGCTCGCCTATAGAGATTCCTCGGAAGTCTGCTCGCCTATAGAGACTCCTAGAACGTCTGCTCGTCTAAAGAGACTCCTTGGACGTCTGCTCGCCTATAGAGATTCTTCGGAAGTCTGATCGCCTATAGAGAATCCTCGGATGTCTGCTTGCCTTTAGAAACTCCTAGGACGTCTGCTCGCCTATAGAGACTCCTCGGACGTCTGCTCGCCTATTGAGATTTCCTGATCGTCAGCTCGCTTATGGAGTCTCCCTGATCGTCAGCTCGCCTATGGAGTCTCCCTGAACGTCAGCTCGCCTATAGAGATTCCTCGGAAGTCTGCTCGCCTATAGAGACTCCTCGGACGCCTATGGAGACTCCCTGAACGTCAGCTCGTCTAGAGAGACTCCCTGAACGTCAGCTCGTCTAGAGAGACTCCCTGAACGTCAGCTCGTCTAGAGAGACTTCCTGAACGTCAGCTCGTCTATAGAGACTCTCTCCCCCAACAAACTCACATTAATTTTTGCATAATTTAAACCTGATCTTAGATTTTATAACACCCCAATTCTGTCGTTAGAATATGGATTGTGGAAATTTTATTCTATAGACCACTTAAGTCCTCATCTACCTTTAATACATTTTTAAGGTGTCTACTTCCCATAGAGATCTAAATAAGACAGTAATAACTTCTGTATTTTTTTTTTTAATTTTTTGTTCACTATTGAAATTGGAACACTTTTATCCATTTCAAAATCACATCCAACATTCATATCCATGTAGGTATGTGTTCGCCTGATGTGTGTTATGTATGCATGAAAAATTACCAATTTATTTGTACAGACCCGCTTGTGTATTGCCATTAGATTATTAGTTAGTCGTTTGTAGCTCTTGTTTTTCATCCACAACCAATTCAAAATATTTTGAAATGCATTTATTGCCGTGACGTCAAGTTTGGCATTAACAGACAACAATGGGGGTTTCTGCATTGGCAATTTCTGCAATGAGTAAGCCATCTAATGGATATTTTTTGTGGAGCGGCTGAGAGGATAGATTTTCAATAGTGTCGGAAAAAAACATTAGGGGAGAGTGGGTTACACACACACAGAACAAAAATTAATCTGGGGAAAAATAGGAAATTATAATGGGAGGTAATGGTATTTGAGTTCTTAGGAGTGACAAAGTTAATATACCCTCCTTTTCAAGGTGGAGGGACATCAGCTAGCCTATATTTGAGGAGGGTATAAAAAAAACACTTATTAACTCAAACAGTGTCACGTCTCAACTCAGTTTCGAAAAAACGCTTTCGATTGAAATTTGACTTACCAGATTAAAATGAAAAAAAAAAAAACAGGTCAATAATGTTAGAAAAAAAAATCCATAACCACTCAGGGGTTCCCCGGTGTACGATATCGACCTTAACCAAAGACAAATGGTATTCAATAATTTGCTTTGAAATTTCATTTTGGCTACTTAAGCAATCACTGTCGTTAAAGTTGTCCATATTTCCATTTCCTCGAGGGAAAATCCCAATGTAATTTTTTTTGTTAGGAATTTGAGTTATTGAAGCAGGTATGTCATGGATATGCGGGGTCTTAAAAGTGTTTTTATATATATACTATAAATCCTTCAGAAGTATTTTTTTTTTTTTTTGGTGATATAAAGCTCATCTTAGCCTACAGTCTTAAAGAAGATCTTAAAGCCAATCAAGAAACCAGTCGTGTGAATGGAGGCTGAAACATTCAGATTTAGACCAATTTCAACCCGAAATTCCTATCGAGTGTTCGCTCGGCGAAATGTCGAAAGAAAGTCTGTTATATTTTCAGATACAAGAAAATTTTATTTTGTTTTTCTCCCACACAAAAAAGCTTTCTGCAAACGAGAGATTAAAAAATCGCTTAAAATAAATAAAAACGTGTGAAAAAAGTCCCAGCTTCCGAAAACCGAATAAAATTCGAACAAAAGTTAGCCGAAAGTAATTTTAGATCTACTGCATATGTTTGGTACGTTCGACAAATGGTTCGCTGGGTATTAATGACCTTTCATCTATTGAAAGTTTTTTTTTATCCAAAGTAGGTATTTTCCTCTAAGTAGATAGATTTTATGGAGGATTTCTTAAAGGACATTTTTTATAAACCATTTATTAGTAAAGTCCTCTATGTATATAAAATCCTTCATCTGTAGAAATACTATAAAACGACCTCTTAAGTATGGAGAGCTTCCAAAAAGTCCCTTATCTATGGAGGAAATTTTAAAGGTACTCGATCTGTAAAGTATCTCCCAAAGCTTCTCTATGTAAGTAAGATCCTTCTTCAAGTAATGTCCTTCCTCAATTAATATCCTTTAACCATATAGAATCCTCCGTCTGTAGAAGACCTCCAAAATGGTCTTCTAAGTATAGAGAACCTTCTAAACATCCTTTGTCCGTGGGGAAAATTTTCAAGGTCCCCGGTCTGTACAGGATCTCTCAAAGCTTCCCTACGTAAAAATGACATCTCAAAGGTCTTATATTTATACGGGCTCCATAAAAGTCTTCTCTCTATAAAGAATCTCTTTTAGGACTCTCGTTTCTAGACGATCTCTGCAATGTATTTTATCTGTAGAGGACCTCTAAAAGTGACTTAAATGATGTGTATAGTCCTCTATCTGTAAAGGACCTCTTAATGATCCTCTAAACGTAAAAGACTACTTAAAGATACTCTATCTGTAAAGGACCCCTAAAATACCTTTCAGAAATCCAAAGATTTACACAGGACCTCCTTAGTCCGTATGGAGGACCTGGAAAATGTCCATACAGTATCTGTTGAAGGTCCATTATCTTCGGCGTTCTATTTACAGAGGATCTCTCTCATCATAAGTGTCTTCGGTCTCACTAAAAATGACTTCTACAAGACTTTTTGTTTTTAGGGTGCCTCTCCTCTCTTCATAAAGAATATTTCAAGGACCTTTGTTTGTAATCGACCACTGAAAGGTATTTTATATTTAGAGGACCTATAAAATTTATCTGAATTATCCTAGAAAATTCTTATCCATAGAGGACCTCTTAAAAATACTCTCACCATAAAATAGTACTTAAAGATGCTATATCTGTAATGCGTCGCCTAAAAAATATTTTAAATATCTTTGGGAGATTTCCTATAATTAGATATATATACAGGACCTCCTTAAGGTCCTCTATGTATAGGGGAACTGAAAAACGGTCTATCTTTTAAGCATTCTTCGAATGCCCCTTATGTAGAGAGGATCCCCTAAATGTCCAAAATATATAGAGAATCGCTTGAAAGTCCTTAAATAGTATCCTCTGCATAAATAAGTTTTTGTAGACGAGCTCTGTAATATATTTTATCTATAAGGGTCCTCTAAAAGGTACTCAAATTATCTTCAGGTCGTCTATTTTTAGAGGTCCTCTTCAAGATACCCCTCCATAAAATAGTACTTATAGTTCCTCTGTCTGTAATGGGCCGCCTAAAAAAAATCTTAAAAATATCTTTGAGAGATCTTCTAGAAATAGAGATGTACACAGGACCTCCTTTAGGTCATCTATGTATACAAGAACCGAAAAACGGTATATATCTACAGAGCACCCTTTAAATGTCCCTTATGTATAGAGGATCTCCTAAAGGTCCAATATCTATAGAGGATCTCCATAAATAATTTCTTAAGGCCCCTTTTTTGAAGACGATCTCTGTAATATCTTTAATCTATATCCGACCTCCTAAAAGGTAATTAATTATCTTAAAAGTCCTCTATCTGTAAAGAACCTCCTCTATCTGCAAAGGACCGAAAAAAATATATTTAAAATATCTTTAAGAGATCTTCTAGAAATAGGGATATACTCAGGACCTCCTTTGGGTCCTCTATGTTTAGAAGAACCGAAAACGCTATATATCTACAGAGCATCATTTAAATGTCCCTTATGTATAGAGGATATCCTAAAGGTCCAATATCTATAAAGGGTCTCCATAAATAATTTTTAAGGCCCCTTTTTTTGTAGACGATCTCTGTAATATCTTTAATCTATATCCGACCTCCTAAAAGGTACTTAACTATCTTAAAAGTCCTCTATCTGTAAAGAACCTCCTCTATCTGCAAAGGACCGAAAAAAATAAACTTTGAAATATCTTTGAGAGATCTTCTAGAAATAGGGATATACTCAGGACCTCCTTTGGGAAATATCTTTGAGAGATCTTCTAGAAATAGGGATATACTCAGGACCTCCTTTGGGTCCTCTATGTTTAGAATAACCGAAAACGCTATATATTTACAGAGCATCATTTAAATGTCCCTTATGTATAGAGGATATCCTAAAGGTCCAATATCTATAAAGGGTCTCCATAAATAATTTTAAGGCCCCTTTTTTTGTAGACGATCTCTGTAATATCTTTAATCTATATCCGACCTCCTAAAAGGTACTTAACTATCTTAAAAGTCCTCTATCTGTAAATAACCTCCTCTATCTGCAAAGGACCAAAAAAAATATATATTTAAAATATCTTTGAGAGATATTCTATAAATAGGCGTATCTCTATCAGGGCCTGCTTAAGGTTCTCTAAGTATAGACGCACTTTATACGGTCTATATCTATAGAATATCTTCTAAGGTCCAATATCTATAGAGGATCACTTGAAAGTTTAATAAAATGCCCTCTATCTGCAGCAGACCCCTTAAATACTCTTCTAGAGTTCCTCTGCAGACACTGGACCTTCAAGAAGTCCTCTATAAATAGAGACTTAATAAATGCAGGACTTTGTAAAGGACCGCTTGAAGTTTCTCTATCGTTAGGGGATCTCATAGCGGCCCGGTCTTTATAGCTCCGACGGTTATGAGAAAACGGGGTCTCAGTATCGGGGGTCTCTTAACAGCTCGGTCTTTATAGCTACGACGATTATGAGAAAATGGGGTCTCTAGTGTTTTTGGATAAAATAAAAATCTATTTCCAGGTGTTAATTTAGAAGATATAACCTATTTTCTGAGCACACATCTAAAAAAGGATTCTTTGCAACGCTCCTATTGTTGTTCAACATTTAAATTCCCAATTTAAATTCCCAATTTTATCCAGCTATTTTTTTTTTTCAAAATTTTCACCACCACTGTATTGATGCATGTACACACTTATGTATACATGTATATGTGACACGTGAGACTATTTAGGCTTTGGAGAATAAACAACAATAATAACAACAACAACAAAAATATTTCTCATTTTTATCAGTAAAACGTAATCAGCAGACGAGAAAAAAAATAGCTGGGCACAATTGTTTGTCTGACCACCTCTCCCTCAGTTACTCCTCCCTCGTTCCCTCACATCGTCTAACTGCAGAAAAAACAACAAAAATTGTAGCTGGAAGTGAGTGAGCATAGACGAGCTTGGGAGTGTGTAATGATGGCCTCATTACATAATAATCATCATCATCCCATAAACAATCGGAAAATCAGTAACGTCAAATGCAACAACAACAACAACAACACTAACAATCGCAATCAGTATCATTATCAGTAATTTAGAGATAAATACGAATAAATATGTAAAAGTGTGTGTCTAGAGGCCATTTGTGGGTATGTGTGAGACTCTGTGTGTATTGATGGGGAATAGATTTTTTTATCAAATCTACTCGGAAATATATTCATAAGCTTACAAACGTATCAAAATGTGTATTGAGCTTCCATTCTGGTCTCACGGTTTTATACCCTACACAAAGGCTTCCGTATTCAACCCTTGTCCCGCCGCCCTGACTTTCCGAGTATGACCCACACTATAAGCTCAAAAATTCAAAATGAAATATGAAGGAAAATTTCCAAATTTCTTTGTATGGGAAGAATATTGAGAGGCTACTATAAGACGAATTTTGAGAAGTTCCTATGCAGACAGAGGATCTAAAAGATAATATAATCAGGAGACCTTTGAAGTGTAGATAGAGGATCTTAAGAAGAAAGAGACCCTAAGAAAGAACTTTTAAGAAGTCCAGTATATGGAGGTACTTCAAAAACGCAAGAAAACTTGCGGTCCTCAAAGGACCTTTGTGAGATCCTCAGAGAGATTCATATAGACAAAAGTTCTCTTAGTAAAAAGGTTTTTTGAGAACTCTTAAGAGGATCGTGCACTAAAGGTGTTTTAGATATATCTACTCAGGCCCTAACATTCTATTCTGGGCCTAAAATTCAGCCTACACACTGGCTCATATCTTTACCCCCCTGCATCTGATTACTTTAAGGGAGAAAACCTCATAGGAATATTTAAGCTTTTCACATAGTTCTCATGATACCCTCAGGCATATGGCTAGAGAGGGTATATATCATTTGATACGGCTAAAACGTGTCTCATCGAAATAACAGGTTTACACCCGAGGTCTCTTTGGATCAACGGCCAAAACGTAACCCATCAAAATAACGGGTTTAGACCCTAGGTCTCTTTGTATCAAACCCATTTCAGGACATTTAAAGTCGATCTTGTGATTTCCGTCCGTCCGAACATCTCTCTGACTGTCTGGCTGACTCGCGCGCACGAAAACTCTCGAAGGGAGTGTCGAATTTGGTCCAAACTTGGTACATCGTAATATTATTATAAAACTTATATCGAGTTCGGAGATGGATAATATCGGTTCACTGCTTCTGGTACCACCCCCACAATAGGTTAAAAATTTCAAAGAAAATGTTTTACAGCACAGAAAGACAAGGGGTAATCCGATTTTGCTTCAACTTTGCAAATAATAATATCTGCAATAATATCTACAAATGAGAAAATCGACAAAATCGGTCAACTTTACCAAAGGGTCAAAATTTTTAAACTTTTATAAAATGTGATATAAGAGTCCGATTGTCCTTAACTTACATCATAATATTTTTACTAACCCACGGTCTGGTGTAAGTATCGGATCATTCCCTCTGAATATCGGACCATTTCCTCTGGTACCTCCCCCAGAAAGGGCTAGAATATTGAATAACCAAAACGGTCATAAAATCCGAAATAAGCATCCGGTTCTCTTTATATATCACACATTCCATTATTTCTACAAATACAAGATCTGGTGTGAAGATGGAATATATAGGGCAACTCCTTCTGGCACCTCCCCCTAACAAAGGGTGAAAATTTCGAATATCCCTGGAGCTCATAAAACGGGAAATTAACATCCAATTCCATTCAGACTTGGTACGCCTGAATATTTAAATCAACACAAGATATTTTAAAAAGATGGTAGAGATCGGACCATTTCTTCTCGTACCTCCCCCACAAAGGGTCGAAGTTTTGAATAATCAAAACGATTGTAAAATCTTAAATAAACATCCGGTTCTCTTCATATTTCACACATCTCGTTATTTCTACAAATACAAGATCTGGTGTGAAGATGGAATATATAAAACAGTTCCTTCTAGCACCTCCCCCTACAAAGGGTCAAAATTTCGAATATCCCTGAAGCTCATAAAACGCGAAATTAACATCCGATTCCATTCAGACTTGGTACGCCAGAATATTTCCATCAACACAAGATCTGTTTTAAAGATGGGAGAGATCGGACCATTTCTTGTGGTACCTCCCCCACACAGGGTTCATGATTTTCAAATATAAAACGCCCAAAAAAGCGAAATAAGTATCCAAATCTCTTCAAATTTCACACATACAAAAATTTTTGCTAACACAAGATCTGTTGTCAATATTATAGATATCTGCCAATACCTTCGGGTACCTCACCCAAAAAAGGGTACAATTTTCAATACTTTTTTTCCGTCATAAATTACGAAACTAGCCAGCGTGTCTTTACAACTTGCTATATCTAAATATTTTTCTCAACCAGAAACCTGAGATGAATATGGACTTGATCGGAATTTCTGATTTCGCATAAAATCGGATATAAATGTTAGATTTTCTTATAATTTTGGCCATACCAATATTTTAATCTGTATTAAATGCAGTAGGAGAATATAATACTTTGGTCGACCATATCTGGTATCTGACACACATTTTAACATTTTCTAAAAATTATCAAATTTCTCATTTAAAGTGAAGGAAGTAGTCGAAATGGTCCAAACCTGGCACGTCGCAATATTTATATCAAATTTAGTTAGGTCCGATACGAATTGGACAATATTGGCTCATTATTTTGGGACCCACTCCATAAAGGGTAAATCGTTTGAATAATCATAACAGAAGTCGAACTATATTTAAATAATCGAAAATTGGCTGAGGGTATACTTCTATCGACAAACCCCCCTGATACTTTTTAACTTGATTTCGAATGGGAAATACCATCTCAAGGCCTTACAAACTAAATACGGCACTCAACATGCCCTCCATAGCAAAAAACACTCGCAAACTTCCAACACACACTCGCATGCACCAACATTTTGACCCCCAAAACAAATATGTCGGCATAAATCTGTATGTAGCGGCAGATTTACAATGGATACCAACATCTGTTCTTGGCCATCGGAAGCGGTGATAAGAAAAAACAGAACTGCTGCCATAATTTGTTAGATTTTTTCCACCATTTCAATCTGAAATGTTTACATAGTGCGTGTGCAGGTAATCTTGTGTGTGTGTGTGTGTGTGTGTGTGTTTGTGACGAGTAATTTTCCCATACGTAATTTTCCTCTACATACATATGTACGTGTCGGAACACATTCCAGTTGAAGTCGTCAATCAACATTTGAACGCCGAACACCGAAGAACTAAAGAGAAATCAATCATTATTTGGAACAGAGTCTGTCTGCCGGAGGATGAGAGGCATGGGAATGGCAACCGGATAGCAATGAATGAATGAATTGTTTAGAATTCGTGTCGTTCGTCGATTTCTTTTTCATGGCTTTTCCGATGACCTTTCCCATGCTAATTTTTCATGAGATTTCAGAGCTAAAAACAGATCCCGACAAAAATTAATCATTTGTTTGTCGATTTTTTTCTTCTACTTTTTTATTTTTGGTTTTCAATTTGTTGTTGTCGTATTTTTTCAGTGAATTTTTATTGAGGCAAAAAATGAGAAATTTTCATGCGTAGACATATTGGGGTGGACTGGAGGAATCTTGAAAAATAAAATAAGCAGATGGAAGTGAATAGGTGCTATATGAATCAAAATTTTAACACTTTTGACCTTTCCAAGGAGTTATATAGATATATAGGCCTCTATAATAGAGCCTCTATGTAGATTGGAGTAATTTTCTATAAATAGATAATCTTCAGGATGATCTTCTATCCATTAAAGTGTTGGAGAATCTTTAAGAGGGTCTGAATGCTGATCTTTATTGTTAGAAGGTATTTAAGCGATCCCATATAGACTGAAACTCTAAAAGTGACCGAACAAAAAGAGGCAGAGGGCCTTTGAAGGACTTTTAAGAGGTCCTGTATATGGAGGTCCTTCAAAAACACACGAAATCTTTGAAACCCGAATCTATACATAGAATTTCTCTATAGATTATCAACCTTTAGGAGATCGTCTATTTATAATATATTCACATATGAGATCCTTTACGTGGATAGATAACCCAGAAACAATGGAACGATGAGGGCGCAGGTACCCATAGGATAGAAAGGATCTTCAAGAGGTCCTTTATAGATATATACGGATCCCTGAGAAGGATTGACGAGAGTACAGGTACCCATAGGATCTATCATATATCTCCCATAGATAAAGGATCTTTAAGATTTTTCTACAGATAAAGGATCTTCAAGAGGTCCTTTATAGATAAATACGGATCCTTGAGAGGTCTTCTAGGGGACCCTGTTTTTTTGTTCCTCTATGCTTCAAGAGGACCAGTACAGATAAGAATTCCTCCACAGCTGGAAGACAATTGAAAGTTGAGCGAAATTGAGAACATTTATGATGCCCTCTTTAATTGAAGGACTTTAGAGTAGTCCCAGAGAATCTCTAAAGGGTATTTTGAAGGAAATATGAACTTCAACAGATCCTCTATAAATACAGAACATCAATATGTAGAGTACTACACGGAGATGATTTATAATGGGAGGTTCTTTCATCGAGGTGGGATAATACGTTTTTGTGGTCCTCTATACATAGAGGATATTTTTAAAGGATCCTAAAATATCCTTTTAAGGTAGGCGATGTCCTATACAAAAGGGGGGAACTTTTCGAAGGCCTCCATAGAATGAGAACCTTTAGAGTTCCTAAATTTATGGAGAATTTGTTTACCTTTGATGGTCCTCTATGTAAAGAGGCTTTTATAGAGAGCCTTTATAGGTAGAAGTCACATTTAGACTAAAACCCTCCGTAATCAGAAGGTTTTTGATAGGTTAAGAGCAGATAGAGGCCCTTAAAGAGGTCGTCCATATGTTGAATATCATTGTGATGGCTCTTCCGATGAAAGACCTGAGAAAGATTTAGAGGTTCCTGTACAGATGAAATTTAGAACATCCTTTGTAGGTGAAAAACTTTGAGGAGCTCCTACATAGTTGAAGGAACTTGTAAGAGGTCCTGTATGTATACGACCTTTAAAAATACCCAAAATCATTAAAAACATAATCTCTATATAGAGGTCCTCTATAGATTATAGACCTTTTGGAGATCCTCTTTTTATAATAGATTCAGTCCTTTTAGTAAAAAAGTAGTCCATTGCTAGAGGTCCTTCAAGAAATCCGATTAAGATCCTTTATAGTAAGAATATTTATAAGAAGTCCTCCGCAGAAAGAGTTCCTCTTGGAGGTACTCTTAAGGAGGTTCAGGTCGGAAAGAAACCTACAACTGACCTCTATCGATGAATGATTTATTTTGAGTCCACTAGCTTTTAAATGTTCAACTATTGATTTGGTATCTCAGGAAGGGTAGGGGATATCAAAGAAGTCCTCTACCGATAAATAAATAATTAGAGGATTTTTACTATAAATCAATTTTAAGAGTTCATCCAATGTTACAGGATATTCAGAAGTCCCTTTTAAATCGATGGCTTTTAAAAGATCCTTCATAGTTAGAATATTTATCGGAAATCCTCTGTAGATGGAGGGTCTTTCGGAAGTTCTCTGATGGAGGTCCAAATAAACTCTAACGACAAAGAATTTTTAGAGGTCCATTACCTTTCAAAAGTTCAACTATAGATGTGTTACCTTAAGCGCTACACATATAATGTATATTTAAGACACTCTTTATGAAGAGAGGACCATCTAGCGGTGTTTCATTCAAAGAGGGATTTGAATGAACCATCTACAGGTAGATAACCTTTAAGAGGTCCTCCACAAGGCTATAACATATAATTTATGGTTGAGGGAATTCTTGGAACCCTCAATATATACAGGGTCCGAACACAAAACCTCTTTATGAGACAGGTGATCGTTAAGAGGTCCTCTATTGGCAAATGGCCTCTTAAAACATAAATGGGTAAATTACCTTTAAAATGACCTCTAGAAACCAAAAATCACTTCTAAAAAAATCCTCGACATATCGAGAACCTATAGAGGACGCTTTAAATGGATAGACCTTTTATAATACCTAAGGAGAGAAACTTTCAGCTGTCTTCTGATACAGACAATGGATTTTCTGGGTGCTCTGTAGATCACTTTATTGAGGGCGTATTTTTGTTGAAGGACTTTAAAAATCCCTTGCTAGATATAAACGTTTATAAATAGGGGGTTTAAGATACTAGGAATACTATATTAAATAATGAAGGACCTCATGAAGGCCCCCATTTATGCAGATTGTTACAACTGTCCTTACTATCTCTTAAAAGTTTTCCATATTTAGAGGACCACTTAAATACCTTCTCCTATTCCTTTTACACTCATGAAGGTCCTTTTATTATAAAAGGCCCCCTAACAGTACTTTAATTCTTGAGGTCCTATATTTATAGGGGACCTATTTTATGGCCTTTATTTTTAAAGGACCTCTATATAAATTGGGCCTACTAAGTATATCCGATTAAAAATAAACCACTTAAAGAAAAACTCTGAATTGTAGAGGACGTCGTATAGATCTTCTATTAAGAGAATATATCAGTGGTCCTTTATCTATAGAGAACTTTTCTTTTTGCCCCTCTAGAGAAATATTAAATATCCGATTTTTTTAAAGGCCTCATGAAGACCCTTGTTATTCAAAGGACCTTCTAACCTTCTGTCTATCTATAATGATGTCTTAAGGGTTATTTGTACAGGGTGAGTTAAAAAAACTGCAACAAAGTCAAACGCCATAATTTTTACATTTTTTTGAAATTTTATTTAATGAAAGCAAAAAATTTCGGAAATGGCATCAAATTTTCGAATTAGTTTGGATTTGTTCGAATTGGTCACCTTTGGTACGAATTATGGCCTTCAAATGGCCAATGAAACCGTCACACGCCGCCCGAATGTTGCTCTGCGATATTTTGGCCCATTCCCGCCGAAGCGCTTGCTTGAGGTTATCGACACTTTGGTATTTTTTAGAGCCAACCTTGCTTTCCAAAATACTCCAGACACAATAGTCCAACGGATTGGTATCCGGAGATTTTGGTGGTCATTCTGCGCTGGAAATGAAGCGAGGAACCTCATTTTGTAACCATTCTTGGGAGGCGCGTGCTGAGTCCTGTTGAAATGTCCAAGGTCCGCGGCCAAAATGTTTGGGTGTCCAAGGCTTTAATACACCCTACAGAATATTTTCGCGATAATATTCGGCATTTATTCTGATGCCACGGTCGATTAATACGAGCGGAGAGTGACCTTCTGCTGTTATGGCTGCCTACAACATCACCATGGCCGCCGCTTGAGTTCTGGTGGCCAACCAAAGGTGCACATTTTCAGTTGACCTCTTTGGCAAGTAAACACGATTATATTTGTTTGCAAACTGCTGGACATCGAATGTTTTCTAATCGGTTATCGGAGAAAACCAAATTCGGCAGTTCACCACTTTCAGCCAAGCG
The DNA here is from genome assembly GCF_030504385.1 of Musca domestica. Classification (NCBI taxonomy): domain Eukaryota; kingdom Metazoa; phylum Arthropoda; class Insecta; order Diptera; family Muscidae; genus Musca; species Musca domestica. The sequence continues at coordinate 15,082,781 of NW_026712409.1, read as the reverse complement.
AAGCAACTCTTTAGCTCTTTTGAGTCTATTTTCTTTTTGTTGCGGTGTAAGTTCTTGCACTTTTTGGACCTTTCGGAATTTCAAGGGCTATACCCCGAGCTCATTTTTCAATATTTTCCGAATGGAATATTGCGATATGTTCAGCTCAAGAGGCATTTTTCGGCCACTGCGTCGCGGGTTTCGATCAAGTCGCTTCTTTACTTTTCGAACCATTTCTGCTGATGTTGCTGTTTTCTTCCATCCACTTCCTTGACGTCGGGCTACGCTACCAGTATCACGGTAATGAGCGATGGTACGAGACACAAAAGATTAATTCACATTTAAACGCTGGGGTGCTCTAACCATAGCCACGTGTGGTTTTCCAGCCAAATATAAAGAAATCGCACTATCACGCTTGAATTCCATCACGAATAACTTTTATTCTGGAAAATTCTTACCAAAATGCTTTTGTACGCTTGCAAACAATATAATGAGCTGTCACTGGAATAATTTTAACAGCTGTCGGACGAGTGGCTTAGAAATGAAAGCAGTCTGAAGTTGGTTGCAGTTTTTTCATCTCATCCTGTATATGGAGGATATTTTAGTTGTTCGATGCTAATAAATGGGAAATTATAGTTATTCTAAAATATGAAGGCTTGTTAAGGGTCATATATTTTTGACGGCATTCTAAATAATTCTTCTATCAATAGAAGAACCTTCAGAGGTCTTTTATATGTATAGAAGTTTCCTTAAGAATCCATTACCTTTATAAGAGCTTTTTCAACGTTAAAGGATTTTAAGCTGTATGGATAGCAAAAGTCAAGCTAGGATGGTGAGTAGCGCCTTGTGTGAGTCTATAAAAGTCTAAATTCCAAATAAGAGATAAGAATAATTAACAATTCTTTAATAAAAACAAGTAAAAAAGCTGTAAGTTCGGCCGGACCGAACTTTGAATACCCTCCACCATTTGGTGCAAATGTGGCAATTTTCAAAAAATTAAAGTCCATTAAAAATTCTGTTAAAATCTTAAAACTACCGAATGCAACCGTATATTAGGGTCTATACGGCGACGTGGACCTGCATACGCAACAATAGGCTGTAGTACTCATTACGAACTTCAAATACTAAATTTTAAATAGTTCCGGTAAATAATGTCGCTAAAATCATCAAAATACCGAATATCGGGGGGTACCGTTATATGGGGGCTATACGAAGACGTGGACCTGCACAGACAATTTTCTGTCATAGGCTGTCGTATTCATTACGAACTTCAAATACTAAATTTTAAATAGTTCCGGTAAATAATGTCGCTAAAATCTTCGAAATATTGAATATCGGGGGAACCCTTATATGGAGGCTATACGAAGACGTGGACCTACATGGCCAATTTTCTGTCTTATGCTGTAGTATCCATTACGAACTTCGAATGCCAAATTTGGAACAATTCCGGTAAATAATGTCGCTAAAATCATCAAAATACCGAATATCGGGAGGTACCGTTATATGGGGGCTATACGAAGACGTGGACCTACATGGCCCTTTTTCAATACCAAAGGTCCTGCGGACATAATACACATTTGAGTAAATTTTTATCAACTTACTTTTTTTCGTTCGGAAGCTAGAGTGATTTCCACAGACGGACACCATACTATGGTGGAGGGTATAAAAAGAATAATTAACAATTGTAAAATAATTAACATTAGCAAACATTTCAATAGATCATATATAAAAGGCTTCACAAGCCTTTTTCGAAGGTTGCTTAAAGTGCACAGAAAGTGCTTAATTTCATCAATTTCCCAACAAATGTTTCCAAGACCATATCTCTGTTAAAAAAAACAACAACAACTGACAAATAGTTCTATCTTTTGGCAGTACCAAAAAAAGAGACGTGTAATGTATCAAAGTAATGACGTCATGGACGACAGCCTTCCTTTTGGAGCTGTCTGCGGAACTAATTTTTCCGCAACGTCAAACGTCAATACCTATCTAACCGACCAGAAAAAAAAAAAAAAAAAAAAAAAAAAAAACTAATTAATCTTCGTCCACAATTTATCTTTGTAAAAGTTTTGTAAACATTGGGCGCTCACACACACCTATACACACACACACTCACGTTGTTTATCTCTTTGAAACACACACACTCACCGACAGACACACATCATTCACATGCAAGCGCACACAAAAAAAAGCATTCAGTCATGACGTATGATTAACATTTAATTAAATATTAATCAGCCGGCTTAAGCTGCTGCTTTTTATTTATTTATAACAACATGGTAGTGTTGCTGTTGTTTATTTATGCTACCAATTGTATTGATTGTGCAACAATTGTTTTTGCTGTGGTTGTAATTTGCACAAGGGCAATTTCCACATCAACACCATGACAATGCAAAATGCAACAGCTGATAATAATGGTGGGGATTTTTTTTCTCGAATGAGGGAAGGGGGAGGCACGGTTGATATAGAAATTCTTTTGTAGGATAAGCCATCAGTTTGGTCCTCACTAAATCCGAGTTAGAGAAATTAAAGTGCTTAAGGGTTGCAATTTTTTTAGGGTTTTGCATGGATATATAAGGTCTTGAAAATATTTGTATATTTTCCATAATTCCTCTAAAAGTTCTATATTGCTGATATCGCTTATATAAAACTAGGTTCATCTAGGTCTACAATAGATTTAAAAAAAAGGCTTATATAATGGAAGGTCTCCAGATCATATTGCCATCACTAATGGAGGCAGAATAATTTCAATTTGCCAGATTTCGAAACGAAATTCATAGAGGTTGGTTTGCGTGCTCAATGGACGAAATTTAATAAGAAAGTCTGATATCCTTTCTTTCAAAATTCCTTTATCTATGGGGTAAATCTTTAAGGTTCTGTGTTTGCAAAGGACCTCCCAAAGTCCCACTATCTAAAAAGGACTTCTGAATGCATTTTGTTTATAAGGACCCTACAAATGTTTCTCTCTGTAAAGGATTGTTTCAAGAACCCTTGTGTGTCGAGGATCTCTGTAATATATTTTAACTTTAGAGGGTCTGCAAAAGGCACTTTAATTATCTTAAAAGTAATCTGTCTGTAAAGGAACCACAAAAAGATATTTAAAGGACTCTTTAAGCAGTAACATATAAAGTACTTCTTAAAGGTCCTTTATCTATAGAGAACCTGATAAACGCCTCTTTATAGACCCGCACCAATAGAAGATCTCGTAAAGGTCCTATATTTATAGGGTGCCTTATGAAAATCTAACTGAATGTGCCTTATCTCTAAAGGTTCTCTCAAAGATTTGCTTTCTATAGGAGACTACTTAAAAGTCTTGTCTTTGTAAAGGACCCTTTAAAGGGCCGTTAAGAGTTGTTTTTTTCGACAAACGTGTCCTTCATCTATAAATGATTTCCCTCTTAAACATTTACTCTTTAACATATGTTATCTTTAGAGGGCCTCTAAAAGGTACTTAAATTGTCTTAAAGGTCTCCTATTTATGAAGGGGATACTAATACTAAATGACTCTATAAAAAGAGATACATTTAGAGGGTTTCTTGAAAGTCCTCTATTTATAGAGAACCTGATGAAAGCCTCTTGAAGACCCGTATCAATGGAGGATCTCGAAGAGGTATCAAATGTATAGGGTACCTTAAGAAAGTCTAAAAGGACCTCTTAAGGATTCGCTGTCTATAGACTTCTAAAAGGTCCACTCTCTGTAAAGGTCCTCTTTAATAGGCCTTTAAGAGTTGTTTTATAGACACAGATCTACTCTGTCTGTAAATGATTGCTCTATTAAATATTTTCTCTCTATAAGATACTAATCAAAGGTCCTCTAACTGTAAATGTCCTCTATCTATAGAGAACCACATAAACTTATTTTAAAGGATAGAGGATCTCGTAAAGGTCTTATATTTGTAGGGGACCTTATGAAAGTCTAACTTAATGTCCTTTATCTAAAAAGTACCTTTTAAAGAGTAACTCTCCATAAAGGTCCTCTCTGTGAAAAGGATCCATTGAAGGGCCTTCAACAGTTGTTCTATAGACACAGATACCCTCTATCTGTAAATGCTTTCTCTCTTAAACATTTTCTCTTTATAGAAAACTACTTAGATAAGGTCCTCTATCTGTAAAAGACCTTAAAATGTTGCTCCATTCCTACAGATCTTTAAGTAACACTTTATATATTCAGGACCTCATAAAAGTCCTCAATTCATAACGGATCACTTATAGGTCCCATGTATGTAAAGGACTTTTTAAAATGCATCTATTAAGAGGAATGCAGAAAAATATTCTATAATCAGAGGACCCTTTGAATGTCCTATTTAAAGATATTCTTCAAGGTCCTGTAGGTATAAAAGATCTCTTTAAAATTTCTCTATTCATAGAGGGACTTTTAAAGGTCCTTTGGAAAGACCTTTGAACCTTCTTCTATATATGGAGGACTCTTGAAAGGCATCTAATTTTAAGGATTTCTTATGAGAACTAAAAATATTTCGAGGGTCCCTTATTTGCGGAATTTATCTTAAATATCCACCAAATGTGGAGAAATCTCTACCTATAGAGGAACACATAAATCGAATATAATGTTAAGAGGATACTTTAAGTGTCCCCAATCAAAAGTTTCCCATATTTCAAACTTTCTATATATAGAGGACCACTTAAATGCTACCAAATTCTCTACTTATGGTTACGGTCATGGATTGTGATTGCGTCTTCAACTTCACTTCAACACTTGAGGTTCTATATTTATAGCTTTCTTTTATTCTTAAATGCCTCTTAAGCATCCTCTATTAAAAGAGCTCCAGTTAAAGCTCTCCGATTTGTAGAGGACTTCTTAAGGATCTTCTATTAAGGGAATCTCTCAATGGTCCTTTATCTGTAGAGGATATTTTATCTTTTTGTTCCTATTTATAGATATATGAAGTATAAAATGTCCGATTTCCTTCAAAGTCCTCTCTGAAAGTTTTTCGATATATGGGGGGCCTTTCAGATGCATTTTATTGTAAGGACTTCTCATGGGAATAAATCTCTTCTCAAGGTCCTTTATTCGTGGAATTTATCTTAAATATCCTACAACTCTGGAGAAATGACAACATATAGGGGACCTCATAAATGCCTCCAATATTTAGAGGATACCTTATATGTCCTCTATCAGTAGACGCTATGTTAAAAGTTTCCCATATTTAGAGAACCACTTAAATGCCCAATGTTTTCTAATTATAATAATAGCAATTAAAGTCCTCAAATTATAAAGGGCCTCTTATTAATATTTCATATCTTGAAGTCCTATATTTATATTAGACTTCTATTCTTAAAGACCTCTTAAGCATCCTCTATTAAAAGTGGTCTATTTAAAGTTCTATGATTTTTACAGGTTCGCCTACATGGATCGTTTACTAAGGGAATCTCTCAGTGACCCTTTACCTAGAGGATATATGTCGGACATTTTGGAGGCATTTTATTGTAAGGACTTCTTAGGGGGTTTTATTCCCTTATTCGTGGAATTTATGTTAAATCTCCACCAACTGCGTAGAAATCTCTACCTAAAAAGGAACCCATAAATGGCTCCAATATTCAAAAAAAAAAATTGAATATCATCTATCAATAGTTAAAAGTTTTCCATATCAGGAGGACCGCTCAAATGCCACCTATTCTCTATTTATAGTTACGCTCATGAAGGTCCTTTAATAATGAGGGCCTCTCAATAGTACTTTAACTCTTGAGGTCCTATATTTATACGGGGACCGTTTTTAAGACTTCTATTCTTAAAGATCATCAATTTGAATTGCATCCCCTACTAAAAGTGGACCACTTTAAGCTCTCCGATTCATAGAAGACATTTTAAGGATCTTCTATTGAGGGAATCTCTTAGTGGAACTCTAGAGAACCTCTTCTCTGTTTGATCATCTTGGAGGATAGATGAAGCACTAAAAGTCCCATTACTTTTAAAGTCCTCATAAAGATCTTCAGCAATTTAAGGACCTTCTAAGGGTCTCTGTCTATCTAAAATGATGTCCTGAAGATCTTTTATGTATGGAGGACCTTATAGTGGTTCGATGTGAATAAAGGATCACTCAATGGGGAGTTAAAGTTCCTCTAACAAATGAAGACTCCATTAGTGGTCTTTTATCTATAGAACCTATTAACTTCGTGTCCCTCTAGAAGAATAGGAGAAGTATTAAAGATACGATTTCTTTCAAAGACCTCTTAAAGATCCTCAACATTAAAAGAACCTTCTACGGATCTCTGGCTATAATGATGTCTTGAAAGTTATCTATAAATAGAAGACCTTAAATTTGTTATTTGCCAATAAGGGACAACTCAATGGGAATTTAAAAATCCTCTGACAAATGAAGACTTGTTAAGGGCCGTCTACATTTTTAAGGCGTCATAAACATTTCTTCTATCTGTAGACGAACTTTCAGAGGTTTTTTATATGCATAGTGGATTTTTTAAGGATATGTTACCTATATAAGAGCCTTTTTAACATTAAAACTTAAAAGTTGTGTGAATAGCGCCAGCCAAGCTATGCTCGTGTATAGCTCCTGGTGAATAGCATGTGTGACTACTCCATTAAGGTCTAAAGTCCAAAATAAGAAAAAAATAATATCTAAGCTGGAAATAATAAAAATTTCTAAAATGATTAGACAAAAATTAAAAAAAAAAAAAAATAAATAAATAAAAATTGCTTTTAAATTTAAAAAGCGAACACACCCACTGGGCAAGAAAAACGAAATCCCCAGCAGTGGCCATAAATTAAAATGATGTTGGCTTATCACTGAAAATACAAATACAAAACAGAACAAATAAAAATGCCAACAGATAATGCCATTATGTTTTCCGAAATTTCATTGACTAAATACAAAATGAGGTTTGGAGGTAAATATTTTTTAAGGAATAATATTTGCATTTTTTCCAAAAACGCCATTGTAAATCAGTTGTGCGATGGCTAAAATGCGCCAAAAATACCAGGTGAAAAGAAATCATTTTTCGGGAGATCGGATGATGGATAATTTTTTTGGGAACCTTTCTTCGATAGAAACAAAATTTGAAAATTTAATAGAAGATGGAACTCCTTCGATCAAAAAAAATCTGAAAATTTTGCCTTAAGAGAAAGGAAGTGAGCTTTCAAAGGACGTTATAAACACATCTACAGGGTGAGATGAAAAAACTGCAACCAACTTCAGATTGCTGTTATTTCTAAGCCACTCGTCCGAAAGCTGTTCAAATTATTCCAGTGACAGCTTATTGTATTGTTTACAAGCCTTCAGAAACATTTTGGAGAGAATTTTCCAGAAAAAAAGTTATTTGTGATGGAATTTTAGCGTGATAGTGTGATTTCTTTATATCTGGCGGGAAAACCACAAGTGGCTATCGTTAGAGCACTCCAGCATTTAAATGTGAATAAATCTTTTGTGTCTCGTACCATCGCTCGTTACCGTGATACTGATAGCGTAGCCCGACGTCAAAGAAGTGGACGGAAGAAAACAGCAACATCAGCAGAAATAGTTCGAAAAGTAAAGAAGCCACTTGATCGAAACCCGAGTCGCCGAAAAATGGCGTCGATAAAATGTATTTGAGCTATATTTGATATATTTCCCTGAATATCGTTGTTAGGGAGTGCATATTACGGCTGTGGATAACAAATATGACAAATCGGATGAACAGTATATATGGGAGCTATAGCTATATCTGCACCGATCTTCACCAAATTTGACATACTAGCTTCCAGACTCAATTCGGTCGTAAGAGCCAAATTTCATCCAATTTGGGCAAATATTAGACGTTTGGTGCACAATCAAAGGTAAATCGGACGTAGTTATATATGGGAGCTATATCGAAATCTGAACAGATCTCGATAAAATTTAGCAAATGTATTTCTGAGCTGTATTTGTGATATTTTTTTCCCAAATATTGTTGTTACAGAGTGCATATTACGGCTGCGGAGGACAAAAATAACAAATCGGATGAACAATATATATGGGAGCTATACCCATATCTGAACCGATTTCGATCAAATTTGGTATACTTATTTTCAGGGCCAATCTGATCGTACGTGCAAAATTCCATACTATTCGGACTGACATTACACGTTTGGTGCACAATAAAAGGCAAATCGGACGAAGATATATATGGGAGCTATATCTAAATTTTGACCGATTATCTCCAATCTCAATAGGGTTCGACCTTGGGCCAAACAAATGATTAGTGCAAAATTTCATCGGGATAGGGCAATAAATGCGAACTGTACTTTGTTTACAAAAATATATGGAGAGACGGACGGACGGACATGCATAAATCGACTCAGAATGTGATTCTATGCAGATCATCAAAAGGAACTATGGGTCTATCTCGTTTCCTTCTGCCTGTTACAAACAAATGCACAAAGACATAATACCCTGACCACCTTGTGGTGTAGGGTATAAATAGACTCAAAAGAGCTAAAGAGTTGCTTCGCTTGGCTGAAAGTGGTGAACTGGCGAATTTAGTTTTCTTCGATAAGAAAACATTCGTTGTCCAGAAGTTTGTAAACAAACAAAATGGTCGTGTCTACTTGCCAAAGAGGTCACCTTCGTTTGGCCACCAGAACTCAAGCGCCAGCCATGGTGATGGTGTGGGCCGACATAACAGCCGATGGTGGCTCTCCTTTCATATTAATCGACCGTGGCATCAGAATACATGCCGAATGTTACCTCGAAAATATTATGGAGGGTATATTAAAGCCTGGGGCCTGCAAACATTCTGGCCGCAGACCTTGGACCTTCCAACAGGACTCAGCACCATCGCACTCAGCACGCGCCCCCCCCCCCCCCCTAGAATGGTTACAAAATGAGGTTCCTCGCTTCATTTCTAGCGAAGGGTGTCTGGAGTATTTTGGAGAGCAAGGTTGGGCGTAAAAAAGTGAAAAAGCAGTAATTTCGTCGGGCCGAACTTTGAATACCATCCACCATTTGGAACGAATTTGGAAATTTCCAAAAAAAAATCCTTAAAAAATTCTGTTAAAATTGTAAAAATACCGAATATTGCCGTTATATTGGGGTTTATACGACGTGGACCTACATAGGCTTTATTTGTCATAAGCCATTACCATATTCAAATTCGAAACTTGAAATAAACGGTGAATAATGTACCTAAAATCATCAAAATATCGTATATAGGGAGGTACCCTTATATCGGAGCTGTGCGAAGACCTGGACAAGCATATACAATTTTGTGTTAAAGGCTATAGCAACCATTACGAACGTCAAATACGACGTCTCAAACTATTTCGGTGCGTAGTGTATCTAAACTCGTCAAAATACCGAATATAGGGAGGTACTGAAATATGGGGCCTATACGAAGACCTGCATAGACAATTTTCTGTTACAGACTGTAGTTCCCGTTACGAACCCTAAATACGTAATTTGAAACAATTCCGGTAAATAATGTCGCTAAAATCATCCAAATACCAAATTTTGGGAGGTACCGTTATATGGGGGCTATATGAAAACGTGGACCTACATGGCTCATTTACGAACTTAACCTGCCTACTGGAAAAATAAACACGTATGCAAAATTTTAGCCTTCTATCTCAATTCGTTCAAAAGATAGCGTGATTACAACAGACGGGAGGACAGACAGACAGACGGACATGGCTAAATCGACTTAGAATTTTACGCTGATCAAGAATTTGGTCTGACATGAGTATTTCGAGGAGTTACAAACGGAATGACAACGTTAATATGTCCTCCATAATATGGTGGATGGTATAAAAATACCGAAGTGTCGATTACCTCAAGCAAGCGCTTCCCCGGAAATGGGTCAAAATACCGCAGAGCATCATTCGGACAGCTTGTGACGGTTTCATTGGCCGTTTGAAGGCCATAATTGGTGCCAAAGGTGACCAATTCGAACAAATCTAAACTTATTCAAAAATTTGATGCTATTTCCGATTTTTTTTTGCTTTCGTTCAATAAAATTGAAAAAAAAAATGTAAAAATTATGGCGTTTGATTTTGTTGCAGTTGTTTATCTCAACCTGTACATTGATGTATTTAGGGCATTCTTTTAAAGCTCCATATCCACTTTTTTAGAGCCCCTTTCAAAATTGTCTAATTTAGTCAGATATTAGATGATGGCTTTAAAAATAATATTGATTTATGAAGTTATTATTTTCTTTGCTACCTTTTTCACATCAGAAATTTTTGAAAACAAATTTAAAATATGTTATATCAACTTTTATATACACAAAAAATATTGGTGTTAATCCTAAGAATTGAACCCTGAGGCGTAGTATTCCTGCTTGAAAAATGTTAACTTTAATAAATTTTGCTGAAGTAAATATTTACATTCGGAGATGTTCTCGTTGTGTGTTTGCAATTCTTTAAAAGCAATTCTTTTTCTCTCTTTCCTACTGCGTTGCCTGGAAGTTTGTTGTGAGTGCGGATGTTTGCACAAATGTTAGACAAGATATTATTTTTAAAAACAAATATTATGTGAAACACATTAAAGAATAAAAAAAAAGAATAATCAAAATCTAGTTGTAGAATGCGGGACAAAGGCCAGATTTTAAGTAATGTGAGGCAGAATGCAAAGAGAGCAAAGAAAAAATAAAATCTATAAAAGAAGATAAGCGCCGGCTATATGAAACTCAAAATTACCTTGAAAAGTTAGGAAAAAATAAATAAAAAGTCATATAAATATTGGAACTATCAAAATCGTCTTATTTTTTTTTTTATTTTTGCCTTTACTATTTGACAATAATATTGGATATTTTATTTAAAAATCTATTGCTTCCAGTGAAATACTGAAAAAAAAAACCCACACCACATTTTGCAATAGACAGCCGATTATTTTTTTTTTAAATAAATAAACAAAAAATCATTTTATATGGCTTTTACTCATTAAAACTCAAATAAAAAGTAATAAAAAGGCAATGGACGGCGGTAGCCGATTTTATCGCCCGACCAAATATTTCACCTGGAGAATTAGACAAAATAAACTAACGAAAAATGAGGTCGATAATAATTGTATTTGTATTTAGGGAATAGAATAACAACTCAACTAAGGCAACTCCAAGTAAAGAAGCTTTCTATTGATATTTTATGAGTGGCATTTTCAAGGATTTTTTAAGAATATTTTTAGAATACGTTTCGAGAACGATCAAAGCTAGAAACGTGAATTTTCTTAACAGTATCTTTCAAGCACCATTGCAGACACAAACGTGGATTTTTATAGAATATATTTAAAAACCTTCAAGGACATTCAAATCCATAAAATCTATCCACCTTAAAAGAATATTTTTTTAGGACCAAAATGGATTTTGTAAAGAATAAGAAATAATAAAGAATAAACCATCCAAGCCATGAACATGTAGATAGGACATTTTTCAAGGACGATCAGAGCCACAAAAAGAGATTTTTAAGACATTTTAAGACAGACAACATCCAAGCCATAAACTAGGATTTTTTAAAGAACATTTTCAAGGACAATCCGAACTACAAATGTGAATTTTAAGCAAGTTTTTTCTTGGAAGATGCATTCCACAACATTGATATAAAAAAAAAATATTTTTTGAAAGGCCATCCAAGTTGGAACCCTGTATATTTAGAGGACCATAAAACCCAAAAATGCTTTTTGCGATTAATCGAATGTGGATTTTTAAAATAATATTTTAAGGATCATCAAATCCTCGAATGAGGATATTTTTTCAGAGATTTTTTCCAAAATTTAATCGGGGATTTAAAAAAAAAAATTCAAGGACTATCGAGGTACGTTGATTTTTAAACGAATTTTTTCATCCCAACCCTCAAAGCCACAAGCGAGGATCTTGCAAGGAATATTTTTCAAGGACATTCAAAATGACCAACGTGGATTTTTTAAAGAATATTTTTCCAGGACATTCAAAGTGACCAACGTCGGGTTTTTAAAGAATATTTTTCAAGGACCTTCAAAATCACAAACGTGGTTTTTTTAAATAATATTTTTTAGGACCATCCTTGTGGCTTGTGTATTTTTTAAAGAAAAATTTTCAAGGACCTTCAAAGTCACCAACATGGATTTATTAAAGAATATTTTTCAAGGACCTTCAAAGTCACCAACGTGGATTTTTTTAACAATATTTTTCAAGGACTATCCTTGTCAGAAACGTGATTTTCCAACGAATATATTTTAAGGACCTTCAAAGTCAGAAACGTGATTTTTCAACGAATATTTTTTAAGGACCTTCAAAGTCACAAAAGTCGATTTTTCAACGAATATTTTGTAAGGACTACAGCCGTCACAAACGTGAATTTTTTAAAGAATATTTTTCAAGGACCTTCAAAGCCGCAAACGTGGATTTTTAAACAATATTTTCCAGGACTTTCAAAGCTACAAACGCGGATTTTTTAAAGAATATTTTTCAAGGACCATCAACGTCAACAACGTGGATTTTTTAAAGAATATTTTGCAGGACCTTCAAAGCCACAAACGTAGATTGTTTAAAGAATAATTTCCAGGACCTTCAAAGCCACAAACGTGGATTTTTTAAAGAATATTTTCCAGAACCTTCAAAGCCACAAACGTAGATTGTTTAAAGAATAATTTCCAGGACCTTCAAAGCCACAAACGTGGATTTTTTAAAGAATATTTGTAAGTACCAACCAAATCAGAAACTTGGATTTTTTAAAAAATATTTTTAAGGACCTACCAATATTTTTCAAGGATAGTCAAAGGTATAAAAGTCGACTTTTAACGAATATATTTCTTGGGATAAGTGAACTTTGTGAAGAATTTAATGCTTATTTCGCCTTTTATGTGAGTTTTGGTTAGTCGAAATGTTGGCCCTCCCCCACAAGGGGTACCAGAAAGAGTGAGCACACCAGATTTTGTGTTTGTAAATTTTTTAAAATGTCTGAAGTTTGAGAAGAATCAGATGCTCATTTCGTATTTTATGAGCCATGTGGATATTAAAAATGTTGTCCCTTTGTGGAGTAGGTACTTGATAGAGTGGACCGATATTATCAACGTGGCACTGGCACTGATGCTAATATAAGGATTTGCAAAGTTTGATCATAAATGGGTGATCCCTTCTTTTTCTATGAGATAAATTGTTTTCTATAAAAATATTGACCATTTACGGGGTAGGTACTTGAAGGAGTGGATTGATATTGTCCATCTCCCAAGTCAATGTAAATTTTAATAATATAATTACGATGCACCAAGTTTGGACAAAATTGGATACTCACTTCAAAAGTTATCGGGCGCACCATCCAACCAGTCAGAGAGACGAAAGGAAACCCCTTGATCGACCCCAAATGTCATGAAACAGATTTAATTTAAAGAGGCCTAGGGTCAAAAACCGCATCAAATGATGAAAAGAAATTTTAAAAATCTTGGATTTAAAAAAAAAAAAACTAAAATGTTTTAATAATTCTTTTAAGATTATTTTTTCTATGTGTGGAACCTTAGAGCAGATTTTTTTCAAGAAAACAAAAATATTCCTCCAGAACGTCAAATGTCGTCTAAAAAAATTTCATCGATATAAATCTTGTGTGAAGGGCTTCTACAAGGCCTTGTTTATAGAAAACCCCCACAGAAACTACTTTATTCCGATAGAAACCCCAAAAAATATTCTCTGCCAGAAAAAAAAATAAAAATAGGGTATTATCTTTGAAGACCTTTGGAACCTCTTTTTTCCTTAAATGTCCTCAGAAAAAAACAGACCGCTGGAACGAAGAAATATCAACTAAATTCTTCTAAGGCTCTCCTACCAAAACAGATACTTAAAATATTCGTACTTGCAATTATAGATGATATCTTCCAAAAAAAGAAGGAACTTTCGTCAAAATCTTCTTTTTTTCGAATGGTCTGATATTGGTAAAAAGTCCGAGGTGTTTAAATATCGGCAGAACTGGCCGATACCTTCATCCATATGTCAGCACTTTTCACCTATTTCCTACTGCACATTATAATTATCAATGATTCCTTCCTCCCATTATTTCAAGACAATAATTCACCTGGTGTGTGTTGTTGCTGTTGTTTATAGTAATAGCGGGAAACTAAAACACGCTGGAGAAAAACAATTAAATTTTGGAAGCGCCGATGACGTTGCTATTCTAGTTGTTATTGTTATTGCTCCAGCACTGCACTGATGCTGTTGTTGCGGCTGACGTTTTTACTGCCACTGCTGCTAATTTTGTTGATGTCGATGACGAAGATGATGCTGCCGCTGCTGCATTTGAAAAATGTATGACTATTGTTTTCTTGTGGCTGTTGTTGTTGCTGCTGTTGTTATTTTGGTAAAGCTTTTTTTGCGGTTATTGTTTGTAAATATTTATATTTCTTGTTTCAGTATTATTACTATTCTTTTTATTTTTTATTTTTATTATTACATGAATTTATTGTTTTGAAAAAAAAAAAAAAACCGAAAAACGCACACACTGTTGTTGTGGACCGAAAATAAACAATTGAGAATTTTATTTGAGGAAACAATGTGAGTTTTATTTTTTGTTTTTTATTTATTTTGAAGAACAATTATGAAAAAAATATAGCACGTGAAATTGTTGTTGAACACACACAGAGACTCTCATATTTTGAATTATGACATAAAATTGTGTAGTGCGACACACACACTCACTCAAGTACTTAATTGCATGTAATGACGTATAAATGCAGTGGGTTTTTTGTTTGCATTGTCGTTGTAATTTATTTGTTCTTTTTTTGTATTTTGAGTTGTGATTTTGTGTGTTTTTTTTTTTTTTAATTTTTTCTAAGTAAACACGTGAACTGAAAAATCTTGGGCATAATACGTCAATTAGGTTTATGATGCTTTTGGATCTGGTGTTTCCAACTTGGATGGGAGTTCCAATATTTACAAAGGAGTTTTACTTAACTTATTGTTTGACCTTCCATAAATTTTTTGGCACTAAAAGGGCTAAGATATATAGAAATCAGTACTCATAGACCTAAAAAGGAAACAATTCGGTAATATGGTGGAAACACGAATTCTAGAAATATATTTTTAAGGTCTAGTAACGTAGATTTTTTAGATATGTTTCAGGAAATAGTTGATTTTTTTAACAGGTTGCAGGTTACGTACCATAGAGAACCCCTTAAACTTATTTTATTTATAAAACATATACATAAAAGCTTCTTAAATGTGTTCTTTCTATAGAAGTCCTACTTTTCTACCCAAAAGTCCATGAAAAAGTTTTATACCAATGAAAAAACTCTAAAAGCTTGCAGAGGATATTTTTTTATTGAAAGAAACAGCCTTTTAAATCTTCTATATATGGCACATCCATGCAAGTCCTTCTATCTATTGGAGCCTTTTTGAAAATCGATCAAACATAATCGTCTGAAGAAACTCTCTAAAGAGGCTTTAAGTTAAGAGAACTTGTCTGAAGTGTGTTTTTATATAGGGAAATCTTAATAAAGTATAAACAGAAAAAAAATCTCCCCACAAATGTTCTCTAAAAGAGCTTACATCTCGTATATGAATTTTAGTTATGGAAACCCCTAAAAAGAACCGTAATAAATTATCTTATTTCGACAGAAGCACAAATATTTTTGTCCTCTAAATGGGCATCCAGACTTGTAGAACAACTATAGAATATGACCAATATTCTAGTCATAGAAACTCTTGAAACTCTTCCGTTTATAGAAGAACTCTGCGATAAGCTTTTTTTCTACAGATCATTTAACACACTTATAGTTTTCAATCTATAAAATATAAATAGGAATAACATATAAATGGGAATAATTCTATATACGGTTTTTCAAGGGTTTTCATTTCAAAATGACCTCTAGCATTTATTTATTCAGTTGAAAATCTTCTAAAACTAAAATCTAATAGAAAATATCTAAGTGATCTTGTGTCTTTGTAATAAAGTACAACATTGAATTTTTTTGTAAATTCCCGCATGCTGGCTGAATATCCATGCAAAGTGGATAACTGAATCGGGATACAGCTAATTTAAATCATTTATGACTTAGTTTTCTTGTTTTCTCTGATGGCTTCGACACAGCTAAATAAAGCATTTTCATGGCCATTTATGGCTACAAAGGCAGAGGATAACAAAAATAAATTGCAAAGACATTTTTGGAGGCCTATTAGCCATCTAGAATTTGCAAAAATTGTCATAAAAATAACCATCGGTTTTAGACCTTAGGTCCTTTCTGACGAAATTCGTTTCAAGATATGTTTAGTCGATCTAGCCATGTCCGTCAGTCCGGGCGACTGATGCACTTGATAACTCCTGATGATTTGATCCAACTTTTCAATATTTTTATATAATTTGAACCGATTTTGAAAAGGAACAGGTAATCGATCTCCAAAAAATTAGAAAATTAAAAAAATAAATATCTAAATAAAGTTTAAGAAATTCCCAAAATGTTTCAAATGGTACAAGACAAGATTTATGCCAGACGTAGGTCGGGTGTAAAAATGGACAGTATTGGTTTTCTCCTTGTCGCATCAATCCACGATTTTCTTCAAACCTTTTACATCGCAATATTATTGTTGATATATCGGTCCTTCACTCCTACTGGTATCTACCCCACAAAAGTTAAAAATTTTGTGAAGATAGGACTTTTCGTTACAATTTTTCTGGTATCTCCAACACTAACGAACAAAATACATCTACCTATGCTAAAATTTCGGTAACCCCCTTGTACTATTTTCAATATTCATAACACTCAAAATATGTGAAGTAAATTCTTGATTATCTTAAATTCGGATGATTCCAAATAGTTTTGCCAATAGGAAATATATTGATATAGGAAATCAAGAATCAATATTAGGTCAATTTTTTTTCAAAACATAAAAAATTATATAATCCGCTTTTTTCCCAAAAATATCAAATTACAATATTGCTTCCAATGTTATAGTGGTGTTATGTTGGGGATATATAGGATACATCTAACATTTTTAAAAACCTGGATAACAGATAGGTGAAGGAATTATCTAATGACATTTCTATTCATTTTAGGCCAAATATGATTTAATTTAAGAGTATTTTTTTCGACAAAAATTTCGAATTTAGCCGGAATGATAAACGAAATCCTGGCAAAGAGACGTGGAACTTTTAATAATTATTTTAACAAATTCTGTGCGGCCAAAGCCGTAGAATTTCTAGGAACTTTTTTTAAGATTTGCAGGGAATTTTTCTGAAAAAAATTATCGATATTTTTTTTTGAGAATATTTTGTAAGAGCATATTCATAAATCTTCTGCTAATAAACGGTAATTGTGATAATATTTTAGAACTTGCTGGTTTATCGTGGCTTTTTCATTACAACTAATTTTTGCAAGACTATACTGCATATAGGCGTATATAAATGGATCATATCTTGAGGACAAATATCTGTCAATAAACTAAATCATTTTTCCTGACTTGTTACAACACTGTGTTGTGAGGGTATTATAAGTTTGATTATACCAAAAGTTTGTAACACCACAAAATAATAGTTCCAGACCCACCCTGTAGCCGAATCAATCTAGCTATGTGTGTTCGCCCTTTCTTTTATCCGTCTATACATTGTAATATGTAGTTCCTCTGAAGATTGCAATTTTGGTCTAATCCTAAGGAAATTTCGTAAGGAGCTAAAGTTAGGGTCAGATTTTATTTTGTATTTGGGGATAATGGGAACCAAAAATTGAATTTTTGCTATATTTTTCATTTGCTCTATAGTTCATGATTCTTGGCAAATCCATGTCAAATATAGCAATTTGTCCTAGAGTTTAGGACAGAATACTAGAATTTTGGGATAATATTTATGGGCCATAATATTTAAGTGAAAAATTGTAGGATTTACATTTAAACGCGAATATTATAACAAAAAAAAGTAAGCAAATGCTATAGTCGTGCGTGGCCGACCATGTGATACCCTACAACACTACAATTTGTTAGAAGCCCCCTTATGTCCGAATCCATTTTGGAATATTTCACTTTTGAAATTATATCATGAAGCACTGCCCAGATATTACCCTTAGCGTTTTGAACAAGGACATTTTCCCAATATTTACGCACTCCATCATGCTGTTAGTTGTTGTGGTCCATTTTACAGCTACATATACCGATGGTTAGCCAAAATGCTAGAATTCTTCATAAACAAGCCAGAAGTTCACCTTTTGTGTTTTTCGGATATCGCCTGTAAGTAATGTTGGTATTTTTACACACAAAAGTAGTGGTCCATTCTACCCGCTGTCCCAAACTCTGACTTCATGCGAGATTTCCTTTGGATTCAATTTGTTAACTTTATAAAGGCTGCAAAATCAGGAACATTTTTAGTTGTTGGTCCATTTTAACCCCTAAAAATATTATTGAAAACAAAAAGCCTAGCCATTCTGAGCCTAACCCTACTTTTTCGTGAAGATAATTGCAATCTGTATATAATAACCCCAACCTGTGTTGTAAAATGAAAAAATATTACAAAATGTAAAATGTAATATTATAAATCAAATTGAAAAAATCGCATGCGATAAAAAATATGAAAAAATAAAAAATGTCACAAAATACTACAAAATCTATATTAACATCATTATAGGCAAATTTTTATGCGATTTTTTAGATTTTATACTTTTATGTTAAGAGGGCATTCTGAATTGACAAAATTTGTCGAAATCGGTCTAGCCATTCTTGAGATATAAACATTCTAGCTAACATCCCCTTCCTTTCTATATATACATTGCATATATTTCGCTATATACATCCGATATATTTACTATCGGCATCTACGTAACGGTCAGACTTGACCCGTTCGTCTATTTGGGATTTCGCCGGGATTAAAAATATTCGCGGTTTATTAGAAAATTTGACTTTTATATAACACAAATGTTATGGTCTATTTCACCCACTAAATATTACCCGATCACCATCAAAATTGGAAGGCTTCTGCCCAGCCCTAAGTTCTAGCCCCATGCTAACTTCCGCTTCGATTGGTCTATAATTGCGACCTGTAGAGCAGCTGCAAAATCATAAAATTTTTCAGTTTTTGGTCCATTTCAACCTAAATATTATGCGATCATCTCCAAAAGCAATAGGGTTCTATTCTGGCCCAAACCCCACCTCCATTCTAAATTTCGTGAAGATCGGGCCATAATTGCGACCTGTAGAGTGATTACAAATTAACATGGACAGACGGACAGACGGACGGAAGGACATGCTAGATCGACTCAGCTCGACGAGATAGAAAGATCCATATATACTTTCCTATGTGGGAAACCAATATTTCGTGGTATTACATATTTTTTGGCCCAATCAAACTTATAATACCCCCAACACATAGTGTTGTAGGGTATAATAAGAAAACACGAAGAATTTGCGATTCACATAAATGTTGTTATGCAACAATGTGCCCAACTATTTGGGCTTGATATTATACTATTCAGGCAAATTGGAAACGATCTTTATAAAATCTAGCAGAGGTATTTAAATGTTGTAGCTGGTTGCTGAGAAGAAATTTGGATGTTGTGGGGAGCATGTTACGGGTGTGAATGACTTAAAAATAAATTGGATGAAACAAATATATGAGACCGATTTTCACAAAATATGATACACTTTCATCCAGGATGAATTCCTACGTATGTACCAAAATCCATTCAATTCCGGCTTATCTTAACCATTTGGTGCACATTGAAGTTGAAATCGAGTGAAAGTATATATTGGAGCTATAGCCAAATCTGAACGATGTCGATAAAATTTGGCTAAGGTATTTCTAAGCCATATTTGATCACATGTGCCAAATTTCAACCTATTTGAACTTATATTACATATTTGATGGAAAATAAAACCTAAATCGGAAGAGGATATATATGGACGCTATATCTCAATTTCGACCAAACAAATGATTTGTGCAAAATTTCATCTCGACAGGACAATAAATTCGACCGGTACTTTGTTTACAAAAATACGTAGACAGACGACCAGACGGACGGACATACATAGATCGATTCAAAATGTGATTCTATGCATATCATCAAAAGGAACTACGGGTCTATCTCGAGTCCTTCTCTATATTAAAAAAAAATCACAAATACCTAATACCCACAGACCACAGTGTGGTGTAGGGTATAAAGAGAACGATTGCTACTTTGGCCGTATGACATACCCATGCTAAAAGTAGGGATTGGGTTTCTGTTTGTAATCAGTTACTGCTCCTTAAATTTACTTAGTAAACTCATTATTTGGTAATGAGATTTTTTGGCGGATGTCTTTGTGAGAAAATATTATTGGTACCAGGTAAATGAGGATTATTCGAAAGGAGGACTAATCGATTAATCGCATCTGTTTTTAAATTAACACTGTACTTGTAACCCCCAACAATCGAGAGTTAAAAAAAGCTAACCTTGATTGATTTGGAATTATTTTTAGGTAGTCATATTATGTATCCTAATATTTTGAGGATTTCAAATCCACAGAAAATTTACGCCAAACTTTCGACTTTTTAACTTATTAATTTATAAAAGGGAAAAAATCCTTAGTTTCTTTTTTCGGCCTGAGACTTTTCAGATCACGTGTGTTGTTTTGTGTTTTTTACTTTTTGTATTTTATTTACTATTTTTTCCTGTTGTAAAATTAAGTTATTTTTTTTATTGGATCAATGGAATACATCTGTCACAAAATTGTAGTACACGAGCACATCACTAATACTATCAATGATTGGAAGCCTGAATGGCAGTCCAAATACTTCAGTGAAACAAAATACACTTCAAATCAATTTGAAAACTATTTTTTATAATTGTTGGTTATTGAATTAAGCCTGACGACCGATTTCGGTTATAGCGCTTATTTTGAAAATTTAAAAATTGTTGCAAACATTTTTCATATTTTCTTTTTTCATAACTTATGTCCATTAAAGTTTTCCATTTTTTGATTAAAAAAAATTCGATTATCAAAAACAAAAAAAAAAAAAAATTAAATCAAATGAAGACACTTTTTACTCACACCCACGCACACATAGAAAACACTCAGAGACAGACAGGGGAACCATGCAATGGAAAATGTGGGGAGAGGGGAGATTGACAGTTTGGCGGGAGGTAGGTAAAGACACTGCTGCAGCCTCTAAAACACCACACCACCAGATACCACAAAGAACCAAAAGAAGGCCAAAGGCAAAACACCAATGTTTGGCTATGGTGTTGTTATGTTGTTGTTGCTATTTTTTTGTTGATGCAGAGGTCTGCTGCTGGTGTTTCGCTATTCTGGAGATAACTGCTGTTATCAAAATAGATGATTGGATGGCAAAGCGAGGGGATGGAGATTCCAAGGGTTCGTATTTGTTGTTGTTGTTTTTTTTTTTAATACATAATTTCAGGTATCTTCTTTTTTTCAATATTTGTGTTTTTTTTTTTAAACGTAATTTTGTGGTAACACTTTTTCACAATTTTCCTTTTTCCAAACACATTTCACATCGCATTTTTTATATTGTTTATTTTTAAAATATTTGTTGTTGTTGTTTTCGTTTTTTCTTTAAATATGTTTCTTATTTTTTATTAAAGTTATTTTTGTTGTTTGTTTTTTTTTTTTTTTTCTATCTCCGTTGGCTTTTAAATCATTTAGAGACAATTATTTGTTGGTGTTGTTTGGATATTTTATCTTTTGGGACGACGATAACAACAACAATGAGGAGAAGAAGGCAACACGGCAACGTACCACGACTGCGACGACGACAAAAGTGACAACAACGACAATGCTCCGATGGTGATGATGATGATTTTTCTTCTTCTTCTTTTTATGTCAAGTATTGTTGTTATTATTGTTTTATTCTATTTTATTTCATTTCATTTGTTTTTTTTTTTTGCTTCGATTCTAATCTTTCATCTCTCTTTACTTTATATCTTAATTGTGTTGTTGTTGTTATTGTTGTTCTGGCTACCGTTATTATGCCTCTGGCCACCGAAAAAAACAGAAAAAGTGAGGGTGTTTTGTTTTTATTATTTCTATACGCGTGTGTATCTGTGTGTGTGTGTGTGTGTTTTTGTTTTTGTATTTGAATTTTCTATTTCAGTTTTTTTTTTTCTCTTTGCTTCGTTTTTATTTTCGTCTTCTAACGCCGGCTGCTCCAATGAAACTGAAATATTTTCCATGCGAACAAATGCTTTTATAAACTTTTCGCCAACGAAACCAAATTGCCTTGCTCTTCGACACACACAGCAGCAGCGGCAGCAGCTGTGGATATGGGTCATTCCATGGACACGAAGTGGGCTATCATAGGAAAAATTAGCTTGGAAAGAGCATCTATCCATCTACCCTCCAAAGGAAAACAACAACACTAACGGTGGCACATTTTGCAGACGCCAAACAGCTGTAGTCGCTGGCGCAAGGTGAGAGAAATGCTCTTCTTCAAACAACTGCAAAACAAAGAGATGGGGACTTTCTCTTTTATCTCTTCACGAAGAGAATAACACTTTCTCCAACACTTTCTCTCATCCTGTTAAGAGATTTTTTTTTTTTTTTTTGGCAGAAGAATAGTTGGTTCTCCAACTGTTTTTAGGGATTTTGGATTATTTCCGACCAATTCAGAAATGTTTTGGTACTTCCGACCAATGACCAAGTTTTAGGAGAAATATTTAAGAACAGTGTTTGACTTGTTTGTTCGTTATACCATAGTATTTTGTTGTTGCAAAATGGTTAGGCTTAATCACTTTATTGTTGTTTTTATACCCGCCACCACAGTATGAAAGGTATATTAAGTTTGTCATTCCGTTTGTAACACACATTTTAGACCTCACAAAGTATACATATTCTTGATCAGCATAAAATTCTATGTCGATTTAGCGATGTCCGTCCGTCTGTCCGCTGTCCGTCTTTGGAAATCACTCTAGCTTCCGAACGAATTGAAGTAAATTGATAAAATTTTGCTCAAATGTATGTTATGTCTTCAGGACTTTTGGTATTGTGAATGGACCATGTAGGTCCACGTTTTGATATAGCCCCCATGTAACGGTACCTCCCGATATTCGGTATTTTGATGATTTCAGCAAATTTATACACCGGAACTGTTTCAAATTTGGTATTTAAAGTTCAAAATGGATACTACATCCTAAGACAGAAAATGAGCCATGCAGGTCCACGTCTTCGTAAAGTCCCCATATAACGGTACCTCCCGAAATTCGGTATTTTGATGATTTTAACGAATTTATTCACCGGAATTGTTTCAAATTTGTTTTTTGAAGTTCGTAATGGGTACTTCTGTCTAACACAGAAAATCGTCTGTGCAGGTCCACGTCTTCGTATAGCCACCATATAACGGTACCTCCCGATATTCGGTATTTTGATGATTTTAACGAATTTATTCACCGGAATTGTTTCAAATTTGGTATTTAAAGTTCGTAATGGATACTACAGCCTAAGACAGAAAATTGTCTGTGCAGGTCCACCTCTTCGTTAAGCCCCCATATAACGGTACCTCCCGATATTCGGTATTTTGCTGATTTTAGCGAATTTTTTTAGCAATTTTGGTCTTTGAAGTTCATAATGGATACTACGGCCTAAGACATAAAATTGTCTGTGCAGGTCCACGTCTTCGTAGAGCCCCCGATATTCGGCATTTTGATTTTATCGGCATTATAACCGATTTTTTTAAGTTTCGCATTTGAATATTGTAATGGCTTATGACATATGTTACCTACACAGGTTCATGTCGTCGTATAGACCCTTATATAGCAGCTACATTCGGTATTTTTAAGATTTTGACACAATTTTTAACGGATTTTATTGTTTTTAAGAATTGCCAAATTCGTTCCAAATGGTGGAGGGTATTCAAAGTTCGGCCCGACCGAACTTACAGCTTTTTTACTTGTTTATAAAAACAACGTTTGTTT